>NW_017307436.1:108464-122164 GCF_000935625.1 Nanorana parkeri | reverse complement strand
ATATTATATAATATTATGATATTCAGGCATATAAAAATTTGTTATCAGAAAGCACTGCGGACATATTGGCCGCCGGCAGGTACTGTGCATGCCCGCCGGCATTTTGGAGTATATATTGGTATTTAGGTATACCAAAATATACTCCCAAGATGGCAGAACGCACGGGTGGCCGATACGGCTGCTGCTTGTTCTGCAGTCTCTTTGTGTGGTTTCGGATTTTTGTGTGGTTTGCCTCCGAATCCGAAACAGCATTGAAATGTGTTTCCATTGATGAAACCAAATGAAAATTTGTTTTTCATTTGTTTCAACCGAAACTAATTTTTTTGGCCTGCACATGTCTATTACACACTGAGATTAGCAACTTTAGGAGGTTTTTTTAGGAGTTTGGCCATTACAGGTAATAGTCCCATAGTTTACCTTTTTTCTGATAAGAGTGCTAGATCTGACTAAGGGCCCATTCACACTAGTACAGTGCGTTCATCGCATTCGCTGTTCTGTTGCGGGAGGTGCGTTGCAGTGCCTTTCGTTGGTACATCTCACTGAGCTGGTCATATAAAAAGTAGATCTCAACACAAAAAAATTGTGGGCACCCCTGGACTACAGTGTTCATCTAGGTCAGGGGTCTCAAACTCAATTCCCTCGAGGGCCACTCACCAAATTTTTTTCTCCCATGGGGGCCGCTCGCCAAATTTCATACTTTAAAATAAAATTGAATCATATCCGGTATGGTACTACGGACCCCAATACACACACAATAAGGCCCAATTAATTTCTGTAGGTTTATGTGCGATTAGGGATTCCTGCATCAGAAACTTGCGTTTTCCTGCAGCAGCAATCCCTAATCTGGCGTTTACAAGTGGCCGCTGTCACCCATTCAAGTTAATGATTAGATGACAGTAGTTGCATGTAAACTCCTTCACACCACATTTAATGATATGCGATATTATTACTCCCAAATGTAAATCAAATCCACAGCCCCCTCTCCTGCTTACCTTGTTGCAGGGAAGAGGCTTTGAGCCACGATCATTGATCCCTAGTGATCTAGTGGCGATTAGTAAGGTCTGCAGCAGATCTTTACGGCCAGCGTTCAGCGAAGATGCCCCTCCCCACGCACACACAACATATAATATAATTAACAGTCGTCGTCCCCCCACACACACATAAAATTGTGTAATTTCCTCCCTCCACACACCCCCCACATATAACAATATAATTCCCAGTCCTCCCCCCCCCCACACCCACATGTGAATTAAATACACAGCCCCCTCTCCTGCTTACCTTGTTGCAGGGAGGAGGCTGTCAGCCACGATCATCGATCCCTGGTGATCTAGTGGCGATTAGTAAGGTCTGCTGCAGACCCTACTAATCAATCCTTTTGACCAGCGTTCAGCAAAGATGCCGGCTGAAAGGATCCGAGTGCCGGCTGAAAGGATCCGAGTGCCGGCACAGAAGCAGCTATGCGGTCTGCATCCGACAGAGATGCAGACCATGTAGCTGTCCCCGCAAGTCTGATACGCGGTCCGTGACAGTGTACCAGACTTCTGAGCTGCCTGCGGGCCACAAAGTACCTGCTCGCGGGCCGGTACTTTGAGACCACTGATCTAGGTTGATTCCGTTTTATGGCTTTACCCAGCACAGGAAGAGGTGGGGGGGGGAAGCTAATGTTGCATTGAGGGCTTATTACACAAAGGCAGTTTGGATGTCTGCATCTGGCAGTTATGTGTAAATAGACTAACCTCCTTAACTGCATTGTTGCATATTTGTAAGACAAACAAGAATGAACTGATGAAAATGTGTCAGAATAAGAACTTTGGTCCTATTGTCATATGTATGTACAATTCTTTTCCTCCATCTCAGGTCAGCAGCTGTGACTTGCTTGTTGTGAGTGCTGGGCAGATGTCTGTAAACAGGGCAACTGGAATAATTCAGAAGCTATGGGCGGCAGGCATTACAGCCGAGATAATGTATGACTGGTCTGAGGTACGTACAATGGCAGCTTTCGCTTCCTAAAGATAACAGAGGATTCTGCTATAAAATTATTGCCAGTTCTTTACTTTGTAACCTAGTAATAAACATTATGCACCTTATATTGATAAAGTATGCATATTTGGCTGACTGGCCTTTGCAGTAAGGAATTTTTATTTCTTGTTTCCCATATCTATGCAGCACTAGCATGTTGTGTATGCATACACAGCACAGTTCTCATTGGCCCTTGTCTTGGAGGAGCTCACCATCCCCACTACACTCATGCCATGTAACCAACAGCATGTTTCTTTATTACATGAGGAAAGTGGAGCATGTGGTGGAACCCTTTGCAAACATTAAAACTACAGTGCTGAGCTTTGGTTGGGAATTAAACCTAGGAATCTGAGATCTTGCTGCACTCCTTACTGAAACATCAAAGTACCCCTAAGAGACGGGTGGGTGCTTGTAGTGAGCACGGATGGCACCGTGAGAAACTCAAATAAAGAAATAACGTCACCAGCACTCCAAAGACTAATTTAGCAATAGTCCATTTATTGACACATTGCCATTGAATGCTATGCATTCAATGCATTGAATGGCAATGTGTCAATAAATGGACTGTTGTTAAATTATCCAGTGCTGGTGACGTTATTTCTTTATTGGAATTAAACCTAGAACACGTGTGCTACGAGGCAAGATGGCTACCAAGTTGGCATTGTTCTGCTTTGTCCCTTTTTTATCACCTCATCACTTATGTCCTTCACATCCATAAATAATAACTATATGAATAATACCCTATAAACATTATTAGCATTGTTCTTTTCTAGCAGGTTCATAAAATTGTGTGGTTTATGGTGATGGTGGGTCAATGGTACTAGCTATTGACATGAACAGGGCTTGAAAAATTTTAGAGTGTCTCACCAGTCAGTCAAAAATGTCACCAATCAGCATGACCGGACTATAGCCTTGAAATTTACAGGGCTTGAAAATTGAGTCGCAGCACGTGCCGGTTTAAATAGTAACCAGCGTGCGCTGTCCTGCTTCTGACAACAAGATGCTGGGCCGCCATCTGGCTCTGCCCCCGTCCACCAGCGAGAGTGCGGTGTGGAACGCAGGGCCTTACCTGTTAACCAGCGGCGGCAGAAGTGTGCACTCAAGACCATACTGCTGAAATGTATGCTTTGATAGGAATTCTACTGCAGTTCCATTCTTTGA
Organism: Nanorana parkeri; assembly: GCF_000935625.1. NCBI lineage: Eukaryota > Metazoa > Chordata > Amphibia > Anura > Dicroglossidae > Nanorana > Nanorana parkeri. The sequence goes on along the minus strand of NW_017307436.1, from coordinate 118,984 downwards.
CAAGGTTCTCACAATAATTTTCACTTTTACTTGGTTCCTTATAATGTTTTTTTTCTCTCAGTCACAGGATGAGCTGCAAGAGCATTGCAGGATATCTGGGATCACTCATGCTGCCATTGTCTCAGATAAAGAAGGAAATCACGTCAAGGTAAATCTGAGTGATGTGCAAAAATCACAGCCCACAAGTGGAATGCTCTGACCAGTTCTGCTGTAGACAACTGTACAGTACTGCTGATCCTTCAACCTCCATGAATGTCTGAAGATAATATTAACGTGAACTAAAACGCATATGAACACGGAGCATTCACCTTTCCACGTCTGTGTTGATTAGTACCTTACATTTCTAATTTGTAAGGTTCTCTGCAATCCTGTGTGTTCTTTTGTGTTTTAGATGTGTAGAAATCATTTGAAGGTCTTGACATTACGTGATGGCACAAACGGGAAGAAAAATTCAGGTGTGAAGAAAAATTTCTTCACACCTGATGAATTACTTTCATGCTGAACTGGCAGTAACTGGTAGATGGTAAAGTGTTACGGTACTCTTAGAAAAGGTGCCCATACACTTTACGATTATCGGACAAAACTTTTCATCCGATGATCCTGCCCCGATTATTGCAAGGTTCAATCAGCGGTAGTTAAAAAGAAACACCTGGACGACTTGCGGTAATTGACCGCAATTATTTTAGTTTGCGCAGTGTTAATCGTACGACTTTTGATGGACGGAAACGCCACCAACCATGCGAATATCGTACGATCGACCAAAGTTTTCAAACATGCTTGACTGTCAAAAGTTGTATGATTGTACAGTACTATCGGTCGGGCACTCTATTCACACGTTACGATTGTCGTACGAAAAGTCGATCGCATATGATTATCGTACGATAATCGTAAGGTGTATGGGCACCTTTAGACTTGTATAGGGTTGTCTTCTGAGTGTTGAATCTGGGTCCACTCTGCCAATGAAGAGTATTTACCCCAAGGACCCACTTCAAAAATAATACCTTCATGTGATCTTAAACATAAAAGAGAACTGATTGCTGTAGTGAATTAAAATTCAAGGAGGTCTGTTGACCAAAATTTTAATGGAGCCGAGGTCCGCATTGTTGTCCAGAGAGAACCATGGTCTGCCATCTAGGCTGCTATAACATTTGTTGCTGCACTGCAAGGCACAGCTGCTGGAGTGTGTTCCCAGGCACAGTTCTGATGCACCGATCCCAGGGCATCACAATTTCTTTTTTTTTTTCTTTTTTGTTAGAACTTTACTGAAATGTCACAAGTGACATTTCATTAAGTTCTATAGGCTAGGCACAGTGTGATGCTGTTGTACTACATCGTGACTGGCTTCATTAAAAAAAAGTATAGCATGCATCAGCGTGCCCCCTTGCATCAGTTCTCCCAACCCGAGTGCCCCCTTACATTGTGTCCCCATGAGAGTGCCCCCCTTACATTAGGTGTCCCCATTGGGGTGCCCCCTTTACATTGGCTGTCCCAGCCGGAGGGCCCCCTTTACATTGACTGTCCCTGCTGGAGGGCCCCCCTTTACATTGGCTGTCCCCGCCGGAGGGCCCCTTTACATTGGCTGTCCCCGTTTTGGAAACTAAAACCAGATACACAGATAATGTCTCTAGAATGATTCAGCAATAGCAGCTGTCCCCAAATAAGCCACTTTAAATACACATCATTATTAATCCACCCACTTTGTTTGTGTTTGAACAGCTGAAGGCATTTGAAAAGGAAAGGCAGAGCGAGAAGAGAATATTGGAGTCGGATCTGGTAGATCATCTTTTGCAGAAGCTGAGGATCAAAGTGCTGGATGAGAGAAATAACAGGTTTGATAAATACTGCTCTCCCTTTCAGGAAATAAAGATATGGGAGGCGGTTGTCTATAGCAATACATCAGATGTTCTTCTACATAAGAGAAAGATCAAATTTGATCTGCTTCAGTAGAAATAGTTTGTCAGGTTTCATCTCCCTTTACCTTGGAAAAATAACACAAGTTTGGTTGGAATGGCTAACATCTCCAATAATTACTTTAAGAACTACTTTGGCTGTTTGTGGGTGGCAGTGACATAGAGAGATGAATGAATATAGAAAATTCAGGAGCAAGTCTGTCTCTTAGGAGGTTTGGGTAACTTTAACAGATAAGCAGAGCCCAGAATCTTTTCATCTAATGTGTCTCTGGGATAATAGAGCAGTAGTTGTGTTGAGCGCTTAACTTTACTGTGAACAACTAACATTAGCCTTGGTGCCTGCTCTGTGGACCTGGAAACGTGATAGATTAGCAATTGTAAAAAACCATGAGGTTTAAGGCCTCATTCACACCTAGCATTTTGTAGCGCTTCTTCTGTCCTAAAAAATGCCCAAAACAAAATCCTGTTTATATTCACATCTGAGTGTTTTGTCACCTGTAGCAAAATAGCCATCGCTGGAAAATACTACATGAGCTTCTTTTTGGCAAATTAAGCGCTTCTTAGCCCCATAGACTTCAATGGAAATGCAGAAAAACACGCGTTTAAATCAATGTGTCACAATCTGCTCGCAGAAAAAACGCAACCTAATGTACGTGTGTAAAATGCGTGCAAAAACCATGCAACAAAATTGCCTGTAGAATCCAGCGAAAACGCTGTCACCCAGGTGGGATTGCAGCCTACAGGTGAAGGAACAAAAAAAAAACAGCTGTAATTTTAGGTTACCTGGTTGGTGGTTGTCCAGTCCCATTTTTTTTTCCCAAAAAAATCTTTGATGACCTGCAATTGATATACAGTGAATCAAATCCCCAGGTAGTTTCTTACATTTCTTTCTTACATTTTGTCATGGTTTTGAGGGGTCTCGTTCGGATAATTAGTATTCCAATTCCAATAACTATAGCATAAAAGAAACCTGTACTGAAAGCAAACTAGGAGATGGTATTGCTGGCTTACACATTTTTAGTTACCTGGCTTCAGTACTTGAAGTATCTGTAACAAGAATGCAGCAAGTAAAGTCCAAGTACTCATGTGCTGCTTCCTTGTTCCAGGTCAGTGACTCAAAAAGCATTGAAGGATCACCATGATAGCCAGCCAACTAGCATTTTGAGAAGGCAAGGTTAGCAATGGAAGCCAATACCCTTTTTAAGAGGTTTATTTTTAAGAAAATACAGCTAAAGGAGTAAGACTCCATTATGTGGAGAGGAAAGCCAGGGGGCTCTGACAAGTGAGATCTTACCTCGCCACCAAAAAAAAATATTAGAAGCTTATACGAGATTCATTCTCAGCTATAAATGGAATATCAATTTTGGGCAGCAGTTGATAAGCAGGCACTGAATGAGCATTATAATGGCATATAGTGTAATTTATCTATGTCTATATCAGGTTAGGTCTTTCAAAACCCCTAAGGTGTAATGGTATATGAAAGCAGACATGAGACTGCTTCCATTTTAAATATGTAGCTATTAAATTAAACACCATATTTTGTAATCCATCCAATGCATGCTACTGTTTTGTGTCTATGAACCATTATTATGGGTTTTCTTTCTTTATATGTAGGGAAGTGTTGGACACCATGTCTGGTCAGAATGTGAAAGGCACTTTCGCCAGCTCACAGAGTAAGTACAGAATTGCTGCTTAGACAGGACTTTTTTTTTTTTTATAGTGATGTAGGTCTCTCTATAACAGCGTAAACTGAATGGATATTAAATGGAGTCCTGACTGCTGTCTTTCATCAGCCTCAATTGTGCTGTGTTCCGGTCAATAGAAAACATTTCTAATTGGAGATACGGCGATGTCATATTCCAGTTGGTGTCCGTCGTGGATTGTTCATTGTACTAACCCATGTGAACCAGGTTATAGTGTGCACTGCAACACAAGAAGTCTAGAACTGGTAGAAGGTACAGAGAGTATGGAAGAAGCACAAGGGGGATGAGACCGCTGCTTCACCAGGTCATCTGGATTAACATTCTCAAGGTGCCCATACACCTAAAGGTGGCCATACACTGTACAACCATCACAAGACCTTAGTCTTGCGATGGTTGTAAAGTACTTAAAAAAACGTACGATCTGTCCATCTTGGACAGGCAGATCGTACTCTCGATCATCGCAAGCCCGCCCCCCTGAGGGGCCGGCTTACGATGACTGTAATGAGGGGCGGGCTTACGATGACTGCAAACGGGCAGTGTGCGCATGCGCACACCGGCCCGTTCGGCAGTTGTCGAACCAGCAGGCCACTAACTCGCCGAGAATCGTTCGATTCCCGGCGGGTTTTCTAGCATGCTGGTTCGACGGAAGACGTGCGACCGTACAGTAGAAACGGTCGCACGCCTTCCATACATTGCACGATTCTCGTACGATCGCGGGATTTCCCGCGATTCTCGTACGAGAATCGTGCAGTGTATGGGCACCTTTACAATTATCTGTAGATTTTCTGTGGTCAGATGGAAAAAGTGCAACAGATTGGCCCAGGTGGAGATTACTCCATCCACACAGTTAAGTGTAGATGGAGGAATCTGTTGCACCTTTTTCCATCTGACCACAGAAAATCTACAGATAATTGTAAGGTGTATGGCCAGCTTTAAGCCTCATTCACACAGCTAAGTGTCAGCCCGTACAGATCCATGTGGCGTGCACGGTCGTATCGGACCATTCCCAGGAAGGACAGGTGCTGCTTGTGATTGTACGCAGCCGCCGGTTCTCTATGGGAGTATGTGACAGTACATTCACCTGAGCTTCACATCCGTGCGGGTGTCCATACTCCTACACAGACAGGATGGATCCTGTCTGCGTCCGAGCACGGACACCCGCACGAATGTGCAGTTCGGGTGAGCGTATAGCGGTGTACTCCCATAGGGAAGAACAGGCTGCTGCGTACAATCACACGCAGCACCTGTCCTTCCCGGGGAACGGCCCGATACGGCCGTGTACGCTGTACGGGACAACACTTAGCTGTGTGAATGAGGCCTAAGGATGGATAGATTGACTTAACAGCTAAGTAAAAAAAAAGCCCTGCTGAACACTACTATTAGGAATGTGCTGGGATGTTCACTCCTGGGGAGATTGGCAACTGTTTCCCACTTGCGATTAATTTTCCTCACTGTAGAATGATGGACTTTAAATTGTTTGGAAATGGCCTTATAACCCTTCCCATATTGATGGGCAGCAACAATTGCTTCTCTGAGGTCATTGCTGATGTCTTGCTTCCTCGGCATTGTGTTAACACACAACTGAATGTTCCAGATCAGCAAACTGCTAAAACGTTTGCTTTATAGTGGTAGTCACACTTTCTGATCAGTTAATCAAGGGCATATGATTAGCAGCACCTGGCTGCTACATAGCCTCTTAGTTCCTATGGAAGCAGTAAAGTTGTACTTAGTTTTTCACACAACTTCTCAGTTTTTTGGCATTATGTTTGTAAAATAAATAATGACATAGTGTCATGTGTTGTTGTTCATCTGAGGTTGTATTTACCATTTTAAGACCTGCTAAGGACCAGATGATTTTTATTATATCCTGATACTTAGTGACACTAAACTCAGGAGTAAAATCTTAAAAATGCATTCAAGTGCCTTAACTTAACAAACAATGTTGCTTATTTTTGTATCACTCAGCTGTAGATCCTCAAATCATCTTTTAATTCATACTGACACTGTCCTTCCTTCTAGAGGGTGGCTACTTTTGTTCACCCATGGTCCCCATGTGTGTTGTAAAGTAGCCACCGCTCCAAGCTCGCTCCTGTGATGGACTACAATCTAACATTTAGTTTACAAATTTTTATTGAGATTGTAGTCCATCACGGGAGCGAGCTTGGACCGGTGGCTACTTTACAACACACATGGGGACCATGGGTGAACAAAAGTAGCCACCCTCTGAGGAAGGACAGTGTCAGCTGTAGATCCTGAAGTCATCTCTGAATTCATTCTGAGTCATACACATGAGATACATTTTTTGTTAATAGTGTATTTGAATGCATTTTTAACTCCTGAGTTTAGTGTCACTTAACTATTTTTGGTAAGCTATTCAGTAAAAGATAACAAAGCCTGACATTGGATGCCGAAAACCATTACTTTAATTGAAGCAACCACGCTTGTTGTATGAGCTCTGCATAGACGTAACCTGTACCATAATATGGGCTCATAAATGTGCATAGCAAAGTTGATGGCGTCATTCAGTGTATGTTATATTGCATGTCTGGTGTGAATATGTTGGTCACCGAGTCTCTTTGTTTCTCCCTGTTGTGTGAGGCTCTGGCTGGGTATACAGGGACAGTCCTCTTGAATATTATGTGCCATCTGAGGCTATTCTCTCTTATTTGACAGGTCAGTTTGAGCAGCACAGCAGTAGCATGGTCCCGAATGTCAGTGTCATCGCTCCAGAAAGGTTATCTGCCAGCGCACGACGCCGTTATGAAACCCAGGTAGCCACATCTCTCTCTAGGGACAGAAAACTAAGTACTGTAGAAACTACTTTTAATATAGTATGCCTGCAAATATAAGGTGTTTAAAGGCCACAAATAATGGCTGGCTATATAATGCAAACTTGCACCAGCTTGACTGGGAAGACAGATGCTTTGATCTACATGAGCATATGTTGTCATCACATTTATTATTCCAATAAACAGATTTGATGGCTTGCTTTCAGTGCTTTTATCACAAAGGGTGCTAGAATAAATGAATTGGGTTTATTTAGTAGCTATGCACTTTGACAGGGGGGTGCAGTAACCCATAGCAGGTAAATAGAAATCTGCTTTTATTACAGTTTCCAGAACCTGGTGTCTGGTCGCTGAATGGGGTTCTACACACTGGTCTGGTTGTATTAAATAAGCTCACTGGTAATTAAGACCTGTTTAACGTGAACTGGTCATCAATCTATTGATCAATCTATTTTTTTTGTAATCCGAAAAGGATTAAATGCTTTGCCCACACGTATGACAGTCACATGAGAATCTGAGTATTCAATCATAAATTGTTATAATTTTGCAGGCGTTCTATCTCTCTCTCTCCCCTTTATCCTTCCTTCCCCTCCACTTTATTTACTTTGATGCTTTAGCTCTGCTATCGGGGGATAGCAGTTACCTGAAGTCTGACAGTTACTGCCTTTTTAAACTGGCTGACCTCTCCCACTGTTTTCCCAGCTCCTGTTTATCCAACTCCCATCAATTTAAGACCATTTTAGCTTTTAACCTCTTGCCGTCCGCCCGTAGTAAAAAAACGGACGGACGGCACTGCTGTATTGGCGGGTGCAATTTTTTTCTGCTCGCGCGCGCCCCCTGGCGGGCATGCATGGGCAGAAAAGACCCGACCATTGCACACACCCGTTACCGGGTGTTTCACATATAGGCGATCAGCGGGTCCATAGCCCCCCGATCGCCTATATGTGCTCGTTCACGTCCGATGATGAAGCAGATCTCTGCTTCATCAGCTTCTTTTGGGGTCCACAGGTGACATTAGGGGTCCTAGAGACCCCTAATGTCTCCATAAAGAGGACCTGTCAGTGTGCCTTTGCTATTATATAGGGGGATTGTTATCCCCCTATATAATAGCAATAACAATAAGTGCAAAAAATAAAATATAAATAAAAAAAAAGAAAAGTAACACATAAAAAAATAAAATAAAATAAAAGCCACATATAAAAAAAGGGGAAAAACCCCCCCCAAAATGTTTAACTCCCCCACCCCCACGTTTACGCGCCTATAAACGTAAATACGCGTCCGGTGCCCCAGCGCGCAAAAATTACAATTGCGCTACACATGTTACATATCGCCGCGAACGTCGCAGTGAGAGCAATCATTTTAGGGCCATCAATCACTGATAACACTAAACTGATGAGCGGTAACAGCTTTTAAAGCGTCGCCTATGGCCAATTTTGGGTATTATCGTTTTTTGAGGTTTCGCGCGCGCACGCAATTTTAAGGCTTGACATGTTTAGTGTCTTTTTACCCGACGTGACCCCATCTTTTATATTTTACCAAAAAATTGGGTAATAATAAATGTTTTATCATTTAATATAGGGGAAACTGTTTTTTTTTTTTTAATTTCCCTTAATTTCCCTTAATTTCCATTAATATCCCTTAATATCCCTTAATATCCCTTAATATCCCTTAATATAGTAAAAAAATAAAAACCCCAGTGGTGAATAAATACCACCAAAAGAAAGCTCTATCTGACCCCAAAAAAGGGTATAAAATTCATTTCAGTACAGCTCTGCATGACGGAATACTGAAAAATGGCCTGGATGGGAAGGGGGTTTAACACCGCAGATGTCAACTGGTTAAAGTGACCTTGCCATCACATGTTCATTTGATAAAATTAATTTGATAAAAGAAAATCACCTTGCAGCAGAGCATGCCTGTAATAGCTTGTTTTGTTAAAGCTAAAGCTAAAATACTTAACCTATTCCCCACTTCCCCAGCCACCAGCCTTCTTCTCCTCTCTCCAACGATCTCAGTATGTGGGCAAGCCCTCTGTGTCCTTCTGTACAATGCAAGATTGCTAGTCCTGAACTGTATGTACTGTTGGGGCGCTGTGTCTGGTCTTGTGAAAATAATAGCTGCCGGAATGTGTCTGACTTTAGTACTTTATCACTGACCTGGAACCAAGTATGTAGCCAGAACCCCTGATATGCATGCTTGTCTCAGGTCAGAGGCTTCAAATATTAATGCTGCTGAGTCAGATGAAAGCCTGTTAACTATAATATTCAGAAGGTCTGCAATATCAGCCTCTATATTTCTCCCAGAATAGGTTTCCTTTACTTGGACTTGTCTGAAGCGCTCTGTATAGTACAGATACAATGATAGCATAGGTTTTCTACATGTAATTAAAGAAAATGTTATACTGGTTTTATATTTGCAGGTTCTTTCAAAACTTCAAACTTCCATAACAATCTTTCAGCAAAGAAATACGGAGATTGAAATTCTGGCAGTAAGTCTGTTTTCCAATTGTATCTTTTAATACATTTCCCAACTGTCATTTTGCACTGGTACAGAATGATATTGAATATTTCTGATCATAGAGTGGCAAGTAGGAGCCCAAATTACATTGTTTCTGCTGTTATGAAGCCAAAGACTAAAGCTAGCCATACACTGTTGGAGTTTTAGCTGATTCACATCAGTTTTGGACAGTGGGGAATGGTTAGTAACCTTGTCACACTTTTATTGTGTATCTGTGAAGAGATTTGCCCTCTCTATTTGGTGACCATTGTCAGTTGGACTTAAAGTGATGGGAAATACTAATGTTAGAGTTGTCATCAGAACATGAGGGGAAGGGAAATCTTTCAATATGCGGAGGCACATGTTGTGGGGAAAGCTGTCAAAGAGGGGCATTTCCTCTCTTTAGCAGGACACAGTGGAAAAAAAAAAGAAAAAAGGAATGGTATACATTTCTTTTCTAATTATCCAAAACGGGAAAAAAACATTTCACTATAGATACTTTAACCCTTTTCCTGCCAGTGCCGTAAAGCATACGGCGGAACAAAACTGTTCCCAGCTGGCCAGGTCAGTATGCCTTACGGCGCTGGCATTTACAGTTCTTCTATAAGTAAAGCGACCATGAACTTATATAAGAAATGTTCCCCAGACGGTCCCCTTTAAATTAATAACTGTCATCAGCAGCTCACAAGCCACTGATGACAGCTATTAACTAAAATTCCGGGCGCCCCCACCCAGGGCCGGATTTACTCTCCCTGCCGCCCCAAGGCCAGGTCCTGTGATGCTCAATGGAGAATGGCAACCTGATGGCAGGGCGGCGGGGTTAGTGTCAATTATTTTTACTGTTTCTTAATTTTTTATTTTTTTTGTTTCAAAGTTTTTATTGGGTTATAACAACATATAGCATACAAAATGCAGTACAGTAATCAATACTGAGGAGAGCATTACAGAGGAACATGGTAACGTTAGACATCTTGGGTGGTTCAGAATTGGGGACTCATGGTCACCAGGTTCCTCGGGACAGTTGAGCATCCAAATGTGGGAGAACAACCTGGATAAGGGAATCCTAAGTGCTGTAGTCCAGAGAACAGGGTGGAAGTAGAAGGAGGAGCAAGAAGGGGGGGAGGCACTGGGCTTGTCCGGGATTAATGTTCAAGGCGTTCAGGTCTACAGGTAATGGGCAAGGTGCGGAAAAGGTATAGCAACTTAGGGAGGATAGTCATCTTGACCGCGTTTATTCTGCCCATCCAGGAAAGGTTGTGTCGTGTCCAGGAGGACAAGAGGTCCTTGAGGGCGCCAAAGAGCGGGGGGTAATTGGCGGCATAGAGAGTATCGTAGGTGTTGGAGATGTGCACCCCAAGGTATTTTAGGTGGGAATTGTATTGGATTGGAATTGGAAATTGTGGGTGAGGTCGGACACCTGCCGGAATGGCAGTGTGATGTTAAGCGCACAGGATTTATCATTATTGACCGTTAGGTTAGAGACTTGGGCAAATGAGCGTAAGAGTGAGAATAAGTTAGGGAGGGAGATGATGGGTTGGGAGAGGGTGAGTAACAGGTCGTCTGCGAACATATGGAGTTTATATTCTGCTGTTCCTTTGGTGATACCGTGGATATTGGGGTTAGTT
>NW_017307436.1:102899-108150 GCF_000935625.1 Nanorana parkeri | reverse complement strand
GGGAGAAAGTGTGGGCCAATATGGGGCTCATGGAGGGAGGGCGGAGGCTGGGGGGTAACCAGGGTAGGGAACATAAAGAGTATGGTGTGCATGACGCCGCCTCAAGGTCTACCCATAGTGGATTGCTCGGGGACTGAAAAAAACAGACTATTGAGGCGATATGTGCCGCTATGTAATATTTGTGAAAGTGAGGGAGGCCTAGGCCTCCATCACGTTTGTGGGTGTGTAAAGTGAATTTGGATACCCTGGGGCGTCTTGTACCCCAGACGAAGGACACAACCCGGGCCTGGAATTGCGCTAGGGCTTTGCGGGGGATGGGAATGGGCAAGGTGCGGAAAAGGTATAGCAACTTAGGGAGGATAGTCATCTTGACCGCGTTTATTCTGCCCATCCAGGAAAGGTTGTGTCGTGTCCAGGAGGACAAGAGGTCCTTGAGGGCGCCAAAGAGCGGGGGGTAATTGGCGGCATAGAGAGTATCGTAGGTGTTGGAGATGTGCACCCCAAGGTATTTTAGGTGGGAATTGTATTGGATTGGAATTGGAAATTGTGGGTGAGGTCGGACACCTGCCGGAATGGCAGTGTGATGTTAAGCGCACAGGATTTATCATTATTGACCGTTAGGTTAGAGACTTGGGCAAATGAGCGTAAGAGTGAGAATAAGTTAGGGAGGGAGATGATGGGTTGGGAGAGGGTGAGTAACAGGTCGTCTGCGAACATATGGAGTTTATATTCTGCTGTTCCTTTGGTGATACCGTGGATATTGGGGTTAGTTCAGATTAAGTGGGCTAAAGGCTCGATGGCTAAGAGGAAAAGAAGGGGTGAGAGGGGGCAACCCTGACGAGTACCACCCAGAATTGGGAAAGTGGGGGAGAGATAACTGAGGTAGCTGGCTGAGGTGGCTGTTGGTTTCCTGTATAGCCCTTTGATCCAGAGGAGAAAGTCGGTTGGAAATCCCCATTTGCGGAGGACATAAAAGAGGTATTCCCAGGAAATAGAGTCAAATGCCTTTTGGAGATCTAGTGAGAGGAGCATTCCGGGGATGTTGGCGTGGTGCATGGGGTGTACAAGATGAACAATTTTCAGGGTGTTGTCTGAGGCTTGTCTGTAGGGTACAAAGCCTACTTGGTCTCTGTGTATTAAGTCTGGTAAGATTGTGTTCATGCGGGTGGCCAATATCTTGGCCAAGAGTTTAACGTCGATATTCAATAATGAAATGGGTCTGTAGGTTTGGGGATCATGACTATATGGGCTAGCAGGGATGCTGGGTGGAGGGTATTGTTAGTCTTTTTTAGAGAGTTGAACATGGCCGTTAAATGGGGGGTGTGACGGACCTAGGGCTGCAAAGATTCATTACCCCGGAGAACTTTGTTTGCTGTGTGTATTTTACAGTTTACTATGTTATCTGGGGAGAGCCGGTCACTATGTGACTTGATGGGAACCATTGTTCCAAAGGCAGCAGGTTGGCTGGAGGGGCCATTGTTAGAGTGATGAGATTAAGCTCCTCTCTAAGTAAGACCATACAATGCGGCACCTAGCTGTCTGGGGGAGGAAACTCTTCCATGTAACAATGAATGCTTATCTGATCCTGTCAGATATAAACTCTGTGTGCTCTGTCTCAATAAAGCAGTTCTTTTTTCACTCCAAAGTCAGTCTTGTCTGATTCTTGGAGTAAGCCTTCCATGCCATAGTCACCGCTTCTAGTTCCAGCACTCAGGGAATAGGCTGAAGACGGAGATATCCAGTCGGGGTATCAGGGAGTCCGTCACAGGGGGCCAGGGTGTCTGAATATTTTTTGTAATACAGGGCCGAGAATCCATCTGGGCCAGGTGTTTTGGAGGGTTTAAGGGATTTGATTGCCAGAAGGACCTCCTCTGGAGTAATGTCCTGGGCCATAAGAGAGCTCATGTTCTCTGTGAGTATGGGCAGGGCGACGTCCTTAAACAACGCATCAGCCTGTTGAGGTTGGAAGGTGGAGGGTTTGCCATACAGCTTAGAGAGGATGGAGGAGAAGCGTTCAAGGATGGTGGATGGGTAAGCCGTTAAGGCTCCATTGGGGAGACGGAGTCTGACCGGGGGCCTGGCTCTCGGTTTAGATTTAAGCATGTTGGCCAATAAAGGGCCAGGTTTGTTGGCACACGCATAGAACGTCCGTTTAGTCCAGCGGAGCTGTTTTTCCGCTGAGTCATTTAAGAGGAGGTTCAGTTCCAACCGAACTGAGTCAATCTCTTTTTCCGTAAGAAGATCGAGGGGGCAGTGTTCCAGTCAGACTCGAGTCTTTCCAATGTGGAGGAGAGATCTGAAACCCTTTTGGTCCGTTCCCTCTTTCGGCGAGTTGCTAGACTGATGAGCTCGCCCCGTAAGGTCGCTTTGTGGGCTTCCCAGACAGAAATCGGGGAAGTGACCGACAAAGCGTTCTCCGCAAAGAAGTGGGAAAGGCACAGTTGAATGTGTTGGGCAGAGTCAGCAAAGGAGAGAAGGGAGTCATTCAATCTCCAGCGGAATTGGGAAGAGGCAGGAAATAGGGATTTGCAAGTGAGGGACACAGGGGAATGGTCCGACCAGGAGGCAGAGAGAATGCGGGCGTCACCGACGGACGGGAGAAAGTTGGGCTGTATAAAGATGTGAAAAATGAGAAAAATATAATCCGCGCTTCTGGAAAGGAGACTAAAGTGGAAATATGTGTTGCAAATTAAGACCTAAAGCAGCTCTAAAAGAGGATGGAAGAATCCTTTCAGTGATCGAGAAATATATATATATATATCAAAGCGCTAAAGGTATAAAATATAAAACTTAGTGCAACCAGGTAAAATAGTGAAATTAGGGTTTAAGCGGTCTAGCCTAAAACCAAGTGCTGTATCTTAATAGGATCATGAAGCAAAATAAAAAATTCAATTGATAATTCAATTGTACTGTGGAAAAACAGATAATGATTAGGACAATAAAAGAATTCAACCACTGTGTAAAAACATCAATTATATAACAATATATGAACGATCCATGCAAAAAAATATTATAAAAGCGTTGAAATAAAGTGTTCAGTGAAACACTTTCCCTTTTAGAGTGAGAGGAGAGCTGGGGAAAGGTATAGCTAGAAGAGTGAAGAGTAGTAACATTCCATATCAGCAATATAGCTAAGCAGTGGGAGGAGAAATGCCCAGTAGCATTTCAAGGGGTGTGGAGGTGCCTTGTCCACCCGGGCGTGGAGGGCAGGACGTAGTGTAGTCATTAGTTAAGTGATCATCTGACGGGGGGGGGGGGTAAAAAGGGGTTGGAAAGTTGTCACTGTGTGATACAACATGAGTGGAGAACAGGTAGGTATGTTAGTGCAGCCTAGGTAAAAAACAAAAAACATAACCTCGTATTCACAGGGCCAACCCTGTACCTCATCCCCGGGGCAACCATCGCCGCCGTGTCTCCACAGCGAGGACTGTTGTAGGTGGGTGACGAGGAGCAGCGTGGAGCCCATGGGACGCTAAACAATGCCAGCATCTCAGCCTGCATGGCAATAGGCAAACAATAAACAAGGTAACAATAGCGTTATCAACAAGAACAGGTACAATTGGCATAGTATACTAGGTAAAGGTGCCAGGCTATAGGCCGGTGGCAGATCCCGGACATTGGGCCCTAGGGCCATCTGTGCCATTCCGTCATAGGAACTGGAAGTGCGGCCGGTTGGTATCTCGGTAGGGCCGATGGAGTAGTCAAGCAAAGGCGGGCACATGGCGGTTCCAGTAACACAATGAGTAACAAGTGGAGAATAACTGATAACCACAACGATAAACACGTGAAACTTTGCGGTAGTTCTCTAGGGGGGGGAGGGGAGATATGTCCCAGAACCGCATACGGGGGTCAGGTTTACTCACGGACCACAGGAAACGGTTTCTTGACGGGTGCAGTCAGAATAGTGGTCGGTGGAGTCCCAAAAAACAGGGGAAGGTTGGCTTCTCAACCCTTCGGTCGGGGAGGGCATGGTGTCCTCTGGTCAGTCAGGCCGAGGTTGCGGGCGCAGTTTCCCAGGTGTATCTCGGGTGTTGCGGGGTCGATGTTCCCACAGGGGGGCCAGGTGTCTGTCATTCGGTGGAGAGGAGGACGGCGGTGGGGCCACGTCTGAGGCTGTCGCGAGCGACAGGTGTAGCTGTTCCAGGAGGGGACCTGCTTCCTCGGGGGAGGAGAAGGAGTACGCCTTGCCCTCGTAGATGAAGGTGGCCTTCAGCGGAAACCCCCATTTATAGTTGATAGCATGGCGCTGCAGGGTAATGAGGAAGGGTCTCAAAGCTTTCCGTTTCAGGAGGGTCTGTGGCGCCAGGTCAGGGTAAATTTGGTATTCAAAGTCCTGGAAACGCAGGGTGCGTTGTTTCCATGCTGCCTGTGCAATTGCCTCTTTCGTTTTATAATACGTGGGTTTAGGTATAATGTCGCGTGGGGGTCCGTTTGCCCGCTTTGGGCCTAGGGCGCGGTGCACGCGGTCCATCTCAAGGCGTTCTATAGGGAAGCCTGGGAGTATCTCTTGAAACATGGCCGTGACGGTGGATTGTAAATCGTCCACGTGCTCAGGTACACCGCGAATGCGTAGATTACCCCTGCGGTTCCTGTTTTCAAGGTCCTCAAGTTTAAGCATTGCTGTGGCAAGGTCTGATTTAACATTGTGTAGGTCCTCCTCATGTGAGTCTAGCACTGTGACAATGTCATCTACCTTGTACTCCACGTCGTGGATTCTGGTTCCCAGCTCTCTGATGTCCTTGGATAGGTGTGCTGCCAGCTTATCAGTGGCAGTCTTCAGCTCTCTCTGCAGCAGCAGCTTGAATTTGTCTAGGAGAGCTGCATCCCTGACTTCAGTCCCCTGCTGTTGCTCTGGATGCTGGAGGGGGAAGCTGTCATTTCATGAGTCATTCGCCGACTCCAGCAGTTCAGGCGAGTGGCCGGCTGGTGAGGACGGAGCAGTCGCCATCTTGGACTCAGGCCGCGATTTTGAGGAGCTCGGCGTCTTTTGCTGAGAGCGGGCCGGCGGTTGATTCTTCCCCATAGCGGTGCCGGAGGGTCAGGGGAGACTGGCGGTAAGGTTGGGAGTGGAAGGTGAGGTGATCGTTATGTTAACGGTCACATGCCCGGGTGGTGCGGAGTCGAGTTAGCAAGCGTCCATGCTGTTCGGCTGCTCGCTAGCGCCCCTGTGTTTCTTAATTTTTTTAACTTTTTTATCACATTTTATTTCTTTAATTATTTCTTCTTATTTTTATTTTTTTTTATCAATTTA
>NW_017307436.1:64544-102713 GCF_000935625.1 Nanorana parkeri | reverse complement strand
CATCGCCGATTTCACATGTAAATGAAAAATCGTCTGCCTCACTCTACATTCAGTCCTGCTTGTACAAAGCAGGACGGAATGTAGAGAGGGCAACTTCCCCACAAGGACACCGCTGCCGCCCCGAGGCCGGGCCTCGGTGGCCTTGTGGGGAATCCGGGCCTGCCCCCATCCCCGCCGGCACTGCTGCCGATGGCCGCCGGCATGTTCAGCTTCTGATCCCTGCTTGGAGCCGATCCAGGCAGGGATCTGTGACTCCATGGTTCCTCGCTGCTCTCCCCCGCTTGTTACCTTTTTGCAAAAAGGCGCAATTTAAAATGTCAAAATATTTGTTATTTATTAACTCAATAAATGTAGATTTAGATTTGGTCAGAAAATATTTTTTTTGTGCACTGATACCGATTTAGTGTGTTTTTATCTATTGAATTGTGTATTTTATCGATTTTAATATTAATTTGAGAAACATTTGCGCAATTATCGCAGGGCCTACAAATTTAGTAGCACCATCTTTTTATTTTACCCGGCCTGTGCATTCAGAAAATATATGGTTTGGGGGGTCTTTTACAAACGCTAGCAGCGCAGCATTTGAAAATCAAATCAATGGGAAAAATTGCAAAAATGGTGTGGCCAGCTGAGGTGCAAAATGTTCCAGAGGGCTTGGCAGCAAAAGGGTTAAAGAGTCATATCGGGTGCAGGAGACTGACAGTTTATTGGTATGTCTGGAGGAGTATGAAGGAATAAACCTAAGGAGATGCCATTAGTAAGCCATGGATATTGCCCTGGCTTTGCCAAAATCCTGAATGTTGCTGAACTAATGCATTAAAATCTCTGTACTGTGAAAATAGTTCTGTATGGAGTTTCTTGTAGGAGAACCGTGTCTGCCTCTGCTGCAGTTTTTCTCTACTGTTTATTCCTGCATTGGTTTGTGTAATGTAGTATTAGCAGTCACCGCTGGCATATTGGTAAAGGGGCTTCATGTTGTAACTAGGGATGCACCAATAACGGGCGTTTTCACGAGTACTCATGAAAATGCCTTGATACGAAGTGGCAATACAGGTGCTTTAATTTTTTACACTGAAGCTGGTGCTGTAAACCGGTGCCGCTGTTCGCAGAAAAGGTTGCCGAGGTCCCCAGCAGCCTTCCTGTAAACCGCAGCGCCTGTTTACAGCGCCAGCCCATACATCTTCTCCTCCTTGAAACCACACCACCCACACTCGCCCATGAGACTTTGCACAGCCACCTGAGACCTCGCACAGCCCATCTGAGATCCCACACTAGGGGTCGACTGATTTCGGATCTACCGATAATCTGGGCCAATATTCCCAAATTTTCTTACAGTATCGGTTGAATGTACCGATATTACTTACTGTGAGTTTCACGCAGTGAAATACGCACAGTGGATGCCGCTGTCTGGTCGGCATCCCTTGATCAGATGATCGAAGGAGCCGGTCAGAAAATCTAAGTAGGAACAGAGTTGGTAGCCATTGAGCGACCGCTATCCAGAATAAAATAAAACATAGCAGGGGAAGCAATAGCCAGCCTGCTATTGTCTATTTTAAATATCCTTCAAGTCCTTCTCTGCTGATTGAGAGCAGGCAGTTGGCGGGTGCAATAGCCAGCCTGCAATTCAAAATAGCCAATAGTAGGCTGGCTATTGCATTGCCCACTGCCTGCTGTTCAGCTGTGGAATCCTGCTGCCGGAAGATGAATGGGGAGGGGCACAGAGGCTCAGTTGAAGAGATCGGTTGAACCCTACCCCACAAAGTCTCCCAAGACCCTGCACAGCCCTCTTGAGATCCTCCGCTGGAGACATCAGACTATCACCCCAAAGCATCAGAGTATGTAGCTTCATATTATTCTGCATTGATTTAGGTGCATTGCTGGGATTAGTAGTCCTCTACAGCCGGTTGCCCTACGGCATTGCTGTATTATGTATGGCAGAGATTTGTAGTCCTCTCTAACTGGTGGTATTCTGCATTGCTGGAATTAGTAGTCCTCTATAGCCAGTTTCCATATAACGTATTGCAGGGATTTGTAGTCCTCAATAGCTGATGGTATTGTGCTGTATAATGTATTGCTTGGATTTGTAGTCCTATATAACTGATGCTATTATTTTTGCATTGCTGTATAATGTATTGCTGAGATTTGTAGTCCTTGAAGTCAGTGGAAGATCTACCAGGGGTGTTTATAGCTGGGACCGAGCCCTGGCACTTCACCACTGTCCTAAAATCATTAGTATGTATTGCTTTAGAAAAACTGTCACATGACACTACAGAAAAAAGTATTGGTACTCAGTTTGGAAAAAATGGTATCGGTGCATCCTTAGTTGTAGTGAGTTATTGGCTTTCTAAAAAGAAAACAAAAACAGATCTATGAAGTTAACTGACCTTTTTTTATATTTTAGGTTGATCTACCAAAGGAAACAATACAAAGTTTGCTATCACTCGAGGTGAGTAGTAGGGAAAAAAAGCTCCTTCAAAAAAGCTGTATTGACAGACATGGGTTTAAAGCTAGACTCCAGACGGGTATTAAAGACACAAATTATCGAGGCTTTATATTTAATAAAACATCATTAAGTGTATTTTTTTTTTAAAGAAGCAGCACAATTACCTGAATTTGACTTTGTATCACCCTCCTGCATTCTCTTTACATCTGAGCTCAGACTGATGGAAGTAAAAGAAGCACAAGGAGTCCATCAGTGCACTTTTGCAAACGGGTACATGAATCTGGCGCAAGCACCAGCATTTGCGGTGCACAGGCACAGTGAGGTTTGGAGTGTCCATGCTGGACACTCTGTCCTCAGTGCAGCTCAGTAATCCTGAGCATTACTGAACTCCCACCTGACACAGAAGCAGGTGCAGTGGAAGACTAAAGGTGGCCATACACTGTACAACCCTCGCAAGACTTTTGTCTTGCGAGGGTTGTAAAGTAATTTAAAAAACGTACGATCTGCCCATCTTGGACAGGCAGATCGTACTTGCGATCATCGCAAGCCCGCCCTGCTGAGGGGCGGGCTTCCGATGACTGCAATCCTGAACGGGCAGTGTGCGCACACCGGCCCGTTTGGCAGTTGTCGAACAAGCGCGCCACTAACAATTCTCGGCGGGTTTTCCAGCCTGCTTGTTCGACGGAAGTCGTGCGATCGTACAGTAGAAACAGTCGCACGCCTTCCATACACTGCGATTATCGTACGATTGCGGGATTTATACTGCCCATATACTGTACGATAATCGTACAGTATATGGGCACCTTTTATACTGTGGTTGAGCAGAGTCTGATGGGAAATTCCAAGAACGGAGTTCCTCGTCAGGTCTGTTCTGCTACTGATCGCGTGTGCGTGTCACACATACACACGCAATACCAGATGTTTAAGCAACAGTGGAATTACCCATACATAATTTTCTTTGTTGGCTTCCCATTTAACACCTGATAAGGGGAAAGGGGTGTTTAGTGTTAAAGGGGCAAGATATACAGTAGGTCAGAAATATTTGTGCTCCCATTGTCATTTTGTTTTCAGTGCTGTAAGCTAAAATGCAGCACTCGGATGCAAAAAAAAAAGGCAATGTTGGTCCATGTTGTAGCAAAATAATCTGCTCATGTATAGACATCTTTGCAGACAGTAATCTTTGCATCCGTTTCCTTTGTAGTGTGGCGATGAACATATTTTCCATGCATCTATGAAGCGGCTCATGGCTAGACTGCCAAAACAAAGATATCTGAAGCAGATATTTGATGAGATTTACACAATCAAAATAGAAAAGAGGTAAAACTGCACTGACACTCGATAAACTATCTGAATTTATTTTGCATTCACAAATAATGAAGTCTAACCATACACTGCTCAAACTATGGGTGCAGCAGACAGCACCCAGTACTGGGGTGTCTATAGAAAGCTACAGGAGCGGATGGATACAAGACTGGCCACCCTGCACAAAGTAAGAGAGCAGCAGTGACAAGCTCGACAGGAAGCGCCGGCGTAGAGTCTGTTTCACACTGGATTTCTACATGAATCTGGAAAAAAAGCAAAATCACAAAGCATGCTGAGATTTAACATGTCTCTTGTATATAGAAAATATTTACTTATCCAGCAGTGCATCTTACATTTTGAATGGGCTTCAAAGCACTACAACATAGTTTATAAGGTGCCTTCCCCAAAACAGATAGTGTTTATATGGGGGCTTTAGGTTGCTATTTTTACCACAGATGTAAATCTGCTCCAACAGTTTCTGATGTGACTTTTTTTTTTTTTTATACATGCATTCCCCAGTATATACTGTACTTACAACTCATAGAAAGTACCCAGAAATAGACCACAGCTTGCCAGTTTCCTACAGAAATCAATTGTGCCATCAATTTTATACTTCATTCAGATAAATATTGCTTTGGGAAGGATGTGTGGTTGGAATAATGTCAGTAAGCAGATTTCACTATCCAAACTCCATAAAGCCCCTTACATCACTCCAGCAGACATTGTTTATCAGTTGCACATAGCTACCTCTGCTTTTCAAAGTAGAACAGGGAAAATGGCTGTATGATGTCGGCAAGATTCAGCCACAGGCTGCCATCCAATGTATAGGACCTACCTGCAAACACAGCTGACCAAGGCTAATTGGGGGAAATGGTAATATGATGGGCTCTGGGCCAACTTCCTGTTTGGATTTCAGTGCAGCAGGGGAAAAGTTGTAGCTCAAAGCAGTATTTCAGCCCTGCCTGCGTTCTCCCTGGATTATAGATTACCTAAACATAGGGGAAAGGGTGCTGCAATCCAGAAGGAACTCCACCAGGGCTGCCAACACTGCTTAGGATTTCATTTCAGCAAAGGCAATGGATTGTCAGATTAAACATGATGATTGGGTTTACTGGATTTCCTGGCAGATCAACAGGTCATTTTTCATATGCTTGTAGTGGTTTAAAGATGCAAAACATGTGGAAATATTTAGTACCTTTCCACAATACATACATGTTTCTTACTATATATCCAGACATACCATTTATTGGTCTGGTTTACCTTTTCGCACAAAAAGTAAAGTTGAAATAACTCACAATACCCACCCCTTTTGGACGTCAATACACTTAGAGGGGAACCTCCTACCACCCATGCCAGTTGGGGCAATGGTTCCTGGAAGCTGTGTAGTATCATAATGCTGGCAGTGGTGAGGCGTCATTGGCCAGCATGGCTTGTCATTTAAGCAGCTAACACATATGTTAATTTTTTTTTTGCATTGTGTTTCTACAGGGTGCCGGTGCTTGTGCTATATAGTTTTCAAGATGATTACTACAAGATCCTCTTCTAGTTTTCTCCTGCCTTTGAAGAATGTTATTACTGTAACTTTTCCCAACCTGGAGGACCTGTGTCATTACTTGGTGACTGATGCCCTCCAGCCATTAAGGGACCAGCACATCTCGGCTAATCTCTGGCACAGAAAAGTACTGTACTGTACTGCACTCAAGACCGAATTTGCTGGCACTGTTCAGATATTTCCTACTGGTATGCTTTAATCACCTTTGCTGCTGGATTTCTCTTTATGTACAAGACACAGAAGAGTTTCATTTTTTTTGTATACATTCCTATAGAAAGGAAAAATAAACAACTTAGCCAGTATAAATGTGTGTCATATTTTGGCAAGAATTGTTAAGTCTGTAACATTTAGAACAATAATGTCCTCGCTGACAGTGAAACATTTAACTTATGTTCAACACATCCTGCAAATGTATTTCAGATATGCAATACCCAATTTAGAATCGTGTTTTCAAGCACTCAACCAGACAAACTCCCCACCTAACTTTATTGCTATCACACAGGAGAAAACAATCCCCTGTGTGATAGCAATTGGAGGTGACAGGTTCTCTTTATTGACCCTGTCACCTCCAATACAGGAGTTCTAGCACAGCACTGTGCTGGAACTCCTGTGACAGGTGAGAGAGGAAGAGCAAAGCTCTCCCCTCACTGTCTACAGTCTACACGGAGCGGCCGGGTTACTTTTAACCCTGCCGCTCTGCTCACTGCAGTGAGAGACTCGGCGGCAGAGGACGGAATCAGAGGAGAGAGGTAAGTGCAGGGGGGAGGGAGGGGAGGACGGACCGGCCGGCTGCACACTGTTTACATGTGATCTCCGCGACATCGCCGATTTTACATGTAAATGAAAAATCGGCTGCCTCACTCTACATTTAGTCCTGCTTGTACAAAGCAGGACGGAATGTAGAGAGGGCAACTTCCCCACAAGGACACCGCTGCCGCCCCGAGGCCGGGCCTCGGTGGCCTTGTGGGGAATCCGGGCCTGCCCCCATCCCCGCCGGCACTGCTGCCGATGGCCGCCGGCATGTTCAGCTTCTGATCCCTGCTTGGAGCCGATCCAGGCAGGGATCTGTGACTCCATGGTTCCTCGCTGCTCTCCCCCGCTTGTTACCTTTTTGCAAAAAGGCGCAATTTAAAATGTCAAAATATTTGTTATTTATTAACTCAATAAATGTAGATTTAGATTTGGTCAGAAAATATTTTTTTTGTGCACTGATACCGATTTAGTGTGTTTTTATCTATTGAATTGTGTATTTTATCGATTTTAATATTAATTTGAGAAACATTTGCGCAATTATCGCAGGGCCTACAAATTTAGTAGCACCATCTTTTTATTTTACCCGGCCTGTGCATTCAGAAAATATATGGTTTGGGGGGTCTTTTACAAACGCTAGCAGCGCAGCATTTGAAAATCAAATCAATGGGAAAAATTGCAAAAATGGTGTGGCCAGCTGAGGTGCAAAATGTTCCAGAGGGCTTGGCAGCAAAAGGGTTAAAGAGTCATATCGGGTGCAGGAGACTGACAGTTTATTGGTATGTCTGGAGGAGTATGAAGGAATAAACCTAAGGAGATGCCATTAGTAAGCCATGGATATTGCCCTGGCTTTGCCAAAATCCTGAATGTTGCTGAACTAATGCATTAAAATCTCTGTACTGTGAAAATAGTTCTGTATGGAGTTTCTTGTAGGAGAACCGTGTCTGCCTCTGCTGCAGTTTTTCTCTACTGTTTATTCCTGCATTGGTTTGTGTAATGTAGTATTAGCAGTCACCGCTGGCATATTGGTAAAGGGGCTTCATGTTGTAACTAGGGATGCACCAATAACGGGCGTTTTCACGAGTACTCATGAAAATGCCTTGATACGAAGTGGCAATACAGGTGCTTTAATTTTTTACACTGAAGCTGGTGCTGTAAACCGGTGCCGCTGTTCGCAGAAAAGGTTGCCGAGGTCCCCAGCAGCCTTCCTGTAAACCGCAGCGCCTGTTTACAGCGCCAGCCCATACATCTTCTCCTCCTTGAAACCACACCACCCACACTCGCCCATGAGACTTTGCACAGCCACCTGAGACCTCGCACAGCCCATCTGAGATCCCACACTAGGGGTCGACTGATTTCGGATCTACCGATAATCTGGGCCAATATTCCCAAATTTTCTTACAGTATCGGTTGAATGTACCGATATTACTTACTGTGAGTTTCACGCAGTGAAATACGCACAGTGGATGCCGCTGTCTGGTCGGCATCCCTTGATCAGATGATCGAAGGAGCCGGTCAGAAAATCTAAGTAGGAACAGAGTTGGTAGCCATTGAGCGACCGCTATCCAGAATAAAATAAAACATAGCAGGGGAAGCAATAGCCAGCCTGCTATTGTCTATTTTAAATATCCTTCAAGTCCTTCTCTGCTGATTGAGAGCAGGCAGTTGGCGGGTGCAATAGCCAGCCTGCAATTCAAAATAGCCAATAGTAGGCTGGCTATTGCATTGCCCACTGCCTGCTGTTCAGCTGTGGAATCCTGCTGCCGGAAGATGAATGGGGAGGGGCACAGAGGCTCAGTTGAAGAGATCGGTTGAACCCTACCCCACAAAGTCTCCCAAGACCCTGCACAGCCCTCTTGAGATCCTCCGCTGGAGACATCAGACTATCACCCCAAAGCATCAGAGTATGTAGCTTCATATTATTCTGCATTGATTTAGGTGCATTGCTGGGATTAGTAGTCCTCTACAGCCGGTTGCCCTACGGCATTGCTGTATTATGTATGGCAGAGATTTGTAGTCCTCTCTAACTGGTGGTATTCTGCATTGCTGGAATTAGTAGTCCTCTATAGCCAGTTTCCATATAACGTATTGCAGGGATTTGTAGTCCTCAATAGCTGATGGTATTGTGCTGTATAATGTATTGCTTGGATTTGTAGTCCTATATAACTGATGCTATTATTTTTGCATTGCTGTATAATGTATTGCTGAGATTTGTAGTCCTTGAAGTCAGTGGAAGATCTACCAGGGGTGTTTATAGCTGGGACCGAGCCCTGGCACTTCACCACTGTCCTAAAATCATTAGTATGTATTGCTTTAGAAAAACTGTCACATGACACTACAGAAAAAAGTATTGGTACTCAGTTTGGAAAAAATGGTATCGGTGCATCCTTAGTTGTAGTGAGTTATTGGCTTTCTAAAAAGAAAACAAAAACAGATCTATGAAGTTAACTGACCTTTTTTTATATTTTAGGTTGATCTACCAAAGGAAACAATACAAAGTTTGCTATCACTCGAGGTGAGTAGTAGGGAAAAAAAGCTCCTTCAAAAAAGCTGTATTGACAGACATGGGTTTAAAGCTAGACTCCAGACGGGTATTAAAGACACAAATTATCGAGGCTTTATATTTAATAAAACATCATTAAGTGTATTTTTTTTTTAAAGAAGCAGCACAATTACCTGAATTTGACTTTGTATCACCCTCCTGCATTCTCTTTACATCTGAGCTCAGACTGATGGAAGTAAAAGAAGCACAAGGAGTCCATCAGTGCACTTTTGCAAACGGGTACATGAATCTGGCGCAAGCACCAGCATTTGCGGTGCACAGGCACAGTGAGGTTTGGAGTGTCCATGCTGGACACTCTGTCCTCAGTGCAGCTCAGTAATCCTGAGCATTACTGAACTCCCACCTGACACAGAAGCAGGTGCAGTGGAAGACTAAAGGTGGCCATACACTGTACAACCCTCGCAAGACTTTTGTCTTGCGAGGGTTGTAAAGTAATTTAAAAAACGTACGATCTGCCCATCTTGGACAGGCAGATCGTACTTGCGATCATCGCAAGCCCGCCCTGCTGAGGGGCGGGCTTCCGATGACTGCAATCCTGAACGGGCAGTGTGCGCACACCGGCCCGTTTGGCAGTTGTCGAACAAGCGCGCCACTAACAATTCTCGGCGGGTTTTCCAGCCTGCTTGTTCGACGGAAGTCGTGCGATCGTACAGTAGAAACAGTCGCACGCCTTCCATACACTGCGATTATCGTACGATTGCGGGATTTATACTGCCCATATACTGTACGATAATCGTACAGTATATGGGCACCTTTTATACTGTGGTTGAGCAGAGTCTGATGGGAAATTCCAAGAACGGAGTTCCTCGTCAGGTCTGTTCTGCTACTGATCGCGTGTGCGTGTCACACATACACACGCAATACCAGATGTTTAAGCAACAGTGGAATTACCCATACATAATTTTCTTTGTTGGCTTCCCATTTAACACCTGATAAGGGGAAAGGGGTGTTTAGTGTTAAAGGGGCAAGATATACAGTAGGTCAGAAATATTTGTGCTCCCATTGTCATTTTGTTTTCAGTGCTGTAAGCTAAAATGCAGCACTCGGATGCAAAAAAAAAAGGCAATGTTGGTCCATGTTGTAGCAAAATAATCTGCTCATGTATAGACATCTTTGCAGACAGTAATCTTTGCATCCGTTTCCTTTGTAGTGTGGCGATGAACATATTTTCCATGCATCTATGAAGCGGCTCATGGCTAGACTGCCAAAACAAAGATATCTGAAGCAGATATTTGATGAGATTTACACAATCAAAATAGAAAAGAGGTAAAACTGCACTGACACTCGATAAACTATCTGAATTTATTTTGCATTCACAAATAATGAAGTCTAACCATACACTGCTCAAACTATGGGTGCAGCAGACAGCACCCAGTACTGGGGTGTCTATAGAAAGCTACAGGAGCGGATGGATACAAGACTGGCCACCCTGCACAAAGTAAGAGAGCAGCAGTGACAAGCTCGACAGGAAGCGCCGGCGTAGAGTCTGTTTCACACTGGATTTCTACATGAATCTGGAAAAAAAGCAAAATCACAAAGCATGCTGAGATTTAACATGTCTCTTGTATATAGAAAATATTTACTTATCCAGCAGTGCATCTTACATTTTGAATGGGCTTCAAAGCACTACAACATAGTTTATAAGGTGCCTTCCCCAAAACAGATAGTGTTTATATGGGGGCTTTAGGTTGCTATTTTTACCACAGATGTAAATCTGCTCCAACAGTTTCTGATGTGACTTTTTTTTTTTTTTATACATGCATTCCCCAGTATATACTGTACTTACAACTCATAGAAAGTACCCAGAAATAGACCACAGCTTGCCAGTTTCCTACAGAAATCAATTGTGCCATCAATTTTATACTTCATTCAGATAAATATTGCTTTGGGAAGGATGTGTGGTTGGAATAATGTCAGTAAGCAGATTTCACTATCCAAACTCCATAAAGCCCCTTACATCACTCCAGCAGACATTGTTTATCAGTTGCACATAGCTACCTCTGCTTTTCAAAGTAGAACAGGGAAAATGGCTGTATGATGTCGGCAAGATTCAGCCACAGGCTGCCATCCAATGTATAGGACCTACCTGCAAACACAGCTGACCAAGGCTAATTGGGGGAAATGGTAATATGATGGGCTCTGGGCCAACTTCCTGTTTGGATTTCAGTGCAGCAGGGGAAAAGTTGTAGCTCAAAGCAGTATTTCAGCCCTGCCTGCGTTCTCCCTGGATTATAGATTACCTAAACATAGGGGAAAGGGTGCTGCAATCCAGAAGGAACTCCACCAGGGCTGCCAACACTGCTTAGGATTTCATTTCAGCAAAGGCAATGGATTGTCAGATTAAACATGATGATTGGGTTTACTGGATTTCCTGGCAGATCAACAGGTCATTTTTCATATGCTTGTAGTGGTTTAAAGATGCAAAACATGTGGAAATATTTAGTACCTTTCCACAATACATACATGTTTCTTACTATATATCCAGACATACCATTTATTGGTCTGGTTTACCTTTTCGCACAAAAAGTAAAGTTGAAATAACTCACAATACCCACCCCTTTTGGACGTCAATACACTTAGAGGGGAACCTCCTACCACCCATGCCAGTTGGGGCAATGGTTCCTGGAAGCTGTGTAGTATCATAATGCTGGCAGTGGTGAGGCGTCATTGGCCAGCATGGCTTGTCATTTAAGCAGCTAACACATATGTTAATTTTTTTTTTGCATTGTGTTTCTACAGGGTGCCGGTGCTTGTGCTATATAGTTTTCAAGATGATTACTACAAGATCCTCTTCTAGTTTTCTCCTGCCTTTGAAGAATGTTATTACTGTAACTTTTCCCAACCTGGAGGACCTGTGTCATTACTTGGTGACTGATGCCCTCCAGCCATTAAGGGACCAGCACATCTCGGCTAATCTCTGGCACAGAAAAGTACTGTACTGTACTGCACTCAAGACCGAATTTGCTGGCACTGTTCAGATATTTCCTACTGGTATGCTTTAATCACCTTTGCTGCTGGATTTCTCTTTATGTACAAGACACAGAAGAGTTTCATTTTTTTTGTATACATTCCTATAGAAAGGAAAAATAAACAACTTAGCCAGTATAAATGTGTGTCATATTTTGGCAAGAATTGTTAAGTCTGTAACATTTAGAACAATAATGTCCTCGCTGACAGTGAAACATTTAACTTATGTTCAACACATCCTGCAAATGTATTTCAGATATGCAATACCCAATTTAGAATCGTGTTTTCAAGCACTCAACCAGACAAACTTTTTTTTACTTTACTGTTAGAAATTTAACCCTTCTCTCACACAGTCCATCAGTTTTTGCAATTTTTGTTTCCACTGAAGATATGTGCAATCATTTCTGGTGCCTGAAGGGTAGAAAAGGAAGGTAAACCTCAGTTGGATAACCACTGGTAAATTGGTGAAAGGGTTAGAGGTCCAGTCCAGGGTTCTCTATTTACTACATTTCTAGTCTAGTTGTCACCCTGAGATACAATCTCCAAGGGGCACACAGACAGCAGGAAATGTCTTATCAAAAGGGGGGGAAAAATGCTAGTTACCTGTGGTGCTTTTTTTTCTGACTTTAGTGCATTGAAGTGTTGTACCCAGAAAAACTATAAATATAACAAGCCCTGATTTCACATGCTACATGCTTGTTCTTGCTTAGTGACTCAAGGTATGGAAACCAGAGCTGAGCTGACCAGGCAGTATGTGTCTTCCATTACTTGCACCCTTTCACTGCACTCACTAATACATTTTTATGTCTCCCCGCAGGGGGGGCGGCAGGGGTTTGTACTGTTCCGCATTCATGGCAGAAGGTTTTTCACAGAATAGCCCTTTTTGTATAATGCGCATATAAAATACTTGGGGCAAAGGGGGGAAAAAAATTGCCACAATGCCACACAGCAACACTCCTAAAAGAAGTTTTATATATTGCAGTTATTAAATTGTCTAAGTACTACACAAAACAATACCTGCATCTGCAGGCTCATTTGTAGCTCCAATTTGAAATATAGTTTTTACCATCTAATAAAGCTGTTTTTCTTAAAGTAGAGCAGGCAGAATATAATGTGAAAATATTTTCGAAACATTCATTCAATTTTCTAATAGTTCTTATGGTTAAATGGACAATCAAATTTACTTGTAGGGTGGACCTGTTCGATGGAAAACGAAACTCCAACAATGAATGTGGTTTTCGTTCGAGAAACCTGATTTTCCAAAATCAAACAACATTTTGAATGACAAATCAAATGTTCTGATGAGATTTGTTTGTATGACGGCTCTTTTTGTGACACTCCTGTGGCATACATCACAGGGCATACATATCCACACCGGGGAAGAGATACTATAGGTACTTGTATTCCTGAATCATGTCAAAGTTAATATAAGACTGCACACATCACATTGGAGGGGAATTTATCAAAACTGGAGCAGACAAAATCTGGTGAACCTGTGCATGGCAACCAATCAGCTTCTCTCTTTCATTTTCAAATCTTAACTGAACAAACTAAAGAGATGCTGATTGGTTGCCACGCACAGCTGCTCCAGATTTTGTCTGCTCCAGTTTTGATAAATTCCCCCCCATTGTGTTCTGCACAGTATAAAGCAACTTGCCTAAATACAAACGGAGATGGATACCGCTGTTTGCTCTAAGCCTTCTTTGGCAGAAACTTCACGCATGTCCCAACATCTAATCTTCCACCTGGAGCTGGGTAGTCACGTTAACACCATCCCCATACACACAACATTTTAAGGCTGACCTATTCTTGAAATCCAAAGCTTGGCTGTCTAACATGAATTTTATAGGCAGTTTGTTATAACAAAGCAAATCAACTGGAAGAAAAAAAAATTAGAGCAATGGGTGATCTTAGAGAAAAGAGCAGCTTCAGAATGCCTACTATCTAGGTAGAGCCACTCATTGCCTGGCTCTAACCAACCTGCCTGAAAACACTGTGGCTGGACCAAGTTTAGGTGAAAGAACTAAATCTTGAAGAAAAAAAAACACCTAAATATGACTGTAGATATGCTCCAAGCTCCACTAGGTATTACCATTGTTTGCAGGTTGAGTATTGTACAAAATAACAACAGGTTACACACATCCTTCCCCATGCAGTATTAAATATTTTGTACATGTTTAGGATCAAAAAAATGGAGTGCCATATTTTTTGTTATAGTCAAGGTGAAACTCAATACCATACAGAAGACAAGACGTAATGCAATGATTAAATACAAATTTAATTTCTTTTTGTGCAAAATACATATGAACAAAGGGGTCGCGGAACGTAAAATACATGTTGCCCCCATAGAAAGTGAAGAAAACGGTTTATAAATAATAAAATAATTTAGGCAGTCAACCATTATAGGCTCTAGGCAGAGTTGTGTAATATATGCCAGTGGGAAGGACAGCTCTTCCCTAGGGTGGTGGAACAGGGTCAGGGACCCTAATTTGTCTGACATCACCCCCCGTACATACAGTTCTATGTCTACAGTAAAAATACAGGTCTTCAGAGCAAATCCATTATTACATCAGCTTCCAGTGTTATGAAAGGCAACATGTACTTTAGGTTTACCGATCATTTAAAAAGGAAATCATCCTATTTTGCTTTTCAGTGAGATTAGCTTAACTAGGTTTCTTGCTTGAAGGCCCATTCCAACAAACACTTGCCTTTAAAAGGCATAAAAGTGTTTGTTTTTTAAAAAAAGTATAAGTGCACCTTATAGGTTTTCTGATCACAGTGCTTCAGTCCAGTCAGGGTTACATTACAGTTTGGCCATTCATGCATACTTCCTTGTACACAAGACCTTCACATAGCAAATCCATTCATTCGTAGCAAGCACCATAAAGACATCAAAATGCTGCAGGTAGCACAGCTACATACAGTAAATATGAAGACATAAGGTAATATGTACATTTTCAGCTTTACTATGATCATCATTCAAAATATCATATTTGGTTTACTGACTAATATAACTCAATTGAGTCTTGTTAGTAGGGATGCACCGATACTAGTACTCACCCAAATGCTCCGATGCCTAGGCCGCTACTTGACCTTCCGGTATCAGGAAGCTAGGGGGCGAGTCATTACATGCTACCCGGCTTCCTGATTGACCGGGAAGCCAGCTTCATCACTTGGTAACGAGGGAGCATGGAGGTGACTCCAGGCCAATCAGGAAGCTGCCTAGCTTCCTCATTGGTTGGGAAGCTGGTCAATCAGGAAGCCGGATGGTGAGTCATTACCCGCCTCCGGCTTTCCGATTGGCCAGAAAGCCAGCTTCATGCTCCCACATTACCTGGTGACAAGGGGGCATGGAGCCAGCTTCCCGGTCAATCAGGAAGCCGGGCAAGGACTTGCTGCACAGCTTCCTGATTGGCAAGATTCTCGACCAATCAGGAAGCCGGGCAACAAGTTATTACGAGGGAGTATTGAGGCGGCTTCCCTGCTAATCGGGAAGCTGGGTTACAAATCGTTACACGCCACCCGGGTTTCCGGCTAATCGGGAAGCCAGGTGGGGAGTCATTACACACCGCCTGGCTTCCTAAATTGCACTTCTGGTATCGGCAATTACCGAAAAAAAAAAAAAAGTATCGGTACTCATACTCAATACTGAAAAACCGGTATCGGTGCATCTCTACTGGTTACTATAGCAACCGTATTAGAATGGGGGGGAGCTGGAATCAGGTCCCTGCAGGCAAGAAACAAACTTGCCCCTTAATAAGCCAACCTGTTCGGAAAATATTTAAATCCTGCAAAACCTACATTTCAGAATTGCTAAAGTTTAATATGTACTAATAGAAAAGGTCTCTTGGGTTAATGTGTGGATTTACATTAAAAAGACCTTTAAGTCTTCCAAAAACACAATTCAGTCCTGGGAACTCAGAAAGACACTGTGCAGCGTGTTCAAGATGGCTTCCTCCCGGTTAGATCTTGTAGCGTATCAGCGTCCTACACCAGAGTAAGTACGGGGTCAGCTTGTGCTCCTCCTAAATTGCATTA
Source organism: Nanorana parkeri (assembly GCF_000935625.1). Lineage (NCBI taxonomy): Eukaryota > Metazoa > Chordata > Amphibia > Anura > Dicroglossidae > Nanorana > Nanorana parkeri. The sequence continues at coordinate 87,098 of NW_017307436.1, read as the reverse complement.
TTTTTGGAATTTAAGTTTGGAATCTCTTTCTGCATAAAATACATGATGGCATGAGCCACCTTATCTGGTCCAATATTATATACAGGATGTGTAGGCTTCTGTCAAAGAGGAAAATAAAAATATACATGAATATACTTGTACATAGTTTAGTATTTGCAGATTTAAAATGGTACAGAGATAATCTACACACACAAGCAAGCAAGCAATAAACCCAACTCCTAGTTCTATTGTAATATACAGTAACTGCTATAAAAACAACCTAAAGTCAGTGTTTGCTTGGTGGACCATCATAGAGATTATCTTCCCATCATGAGCCCCTGCCTGATATTAAATAAATGTGTTCAGTAGCTAAGACAATGAGCAAAGTATACTAACTCATAACAAACAGCTGGGAATCTTTTCACTGAAAAGGGATTGATTGGGTTTAGTGCAAAACCCATAACATTCACCTATGGACTGCCTAAATTAAAGTGCATCTAACCCCAATCATATACACTGAGTGGCCAGATTAATATGACCACCTGACATTTGTAGGGAAATTAGCTAGAATTTCGCACTGAAGTTGCTAGCGGGCCAGACCATTATAAATAGGGAAGCAGGTTGTTTACCACCACAGTAGAAGTGATTTGTTTCTGAAGATATGGGGAAACAACGCGATTTAACAGCCTTTGAACGTGGGATGATTGTTGGCGCTCGGAGCCATGGAGCGAGTATCAGCAAAACAGCAGAATTCGTTAAAATGTTCAAGAACAGCTGTTGTTAAAGTGTTTAAAGACTGGACTGTCAGCCGAAAATCTGGGTCTGAACGTGCGAATTATGGCCGTCAGCGACTAGTCAATGTTAGGGCAGAACGGAGAGTGGCAAGACTAGTACAAGACAACAGAAAGGCAACAGTGCATCAAATTACTGCAGATCTTAATCAGGGATCCTCTCAAATGATCTCTGAACGCACTGTCCGCCGCACACTGCATCGTATGGGATATTTTGCTTCTTCCCTCATTTAAGTTTCTAACATTTCTTAAACTGTACTACTTGCCATGGGTGATTATGCATGTTACCCCAACTCTGTACATACAGGCTAATAGAGAGAACACTACCCTATATGTGACCACAAAATGGGCTCAGTGGTGGTAAAGCAGTTCATGTAGAGAAACGATTTTCTTTATCAACCCTTAAAATTAGGGAACATTGTATCTAAGTTATGTAAAATGTTTACACACATGGAAGTCATCTACCATTGGAGCTACCATATTGCTCACACAAAGCAATCTGGATCACCCCTAGAGGACACAATCTAATGGTCAAATATTCTAACAGCATTGTATTGCCGGGGCAAACAAGCAACAGCCAGGGCTACCTATCCCCTATTACGATATTGGGGGTTTTCCCTGACAGACCATGTACCTATCCTTCTAAGAGCTTTCATTATACTGATGGAGGTCATCAGTTGTCACATATCTTCCTACTCACCAAAGTATTTTCTGGAGATCCCACAACCGTTTCATGAAGCATCTCACCACTTCCAAAATGCTGAGCTATAGACAGGCCACTGAGACAATAGCAGGTATGATAGAAGTCTCTTGATCTTTACAGATATAAAATAAGAAAAATTCTGTAATCAAAAGAATCCACGACAATGCTATGAAAGTAAACTATTAACTAAACAGCAGTTCTTACTTGCCGGGTTTGTCTAGTAAACCACCGCTGGGGCATTGGCAGCACAAGAGAATATATTCCTGGAGTGCCTTCTGGTCAAACATCCAATTGGTGTAGCTTAGGGCCAAATCTCCTGCAAAGACAATGCCTTATGTGATACAGTACAAAGATGTTAAGCAACATTCTGTCCCTGTAGCGGCTGTTCAGAGGTCAATCAAACCTTTCCTGAGAGAAACATTGAGTTGCAACTATCAATCTCCTTCTGAAGATGCTTTCTGGCTAGTACAATGACCCACTTGGTTCAGTAAGGTTTGTGTTGCTGACCTGGAACAAGCATGCATATATGTAAAGGCAGACACCCTTTTGTACATGTTTGTTCTGGGTAAAAGAGACAAAGTATTGGAGGAAGAAGGTAAACATGATAGCCAGAAAACAGACATAGAATATAGCAATGGAACCTCCATGCCGCTCTTAGGAAAGGTTTCCATTCAGAGTATGGCAGATTTACAGGGTTATTAAACAAAAAGGGTGATGAGTTTAGAGAAGGCAGGAGAAATGAACAATCTAGGCCAAAATAGCGGGTTTGGGAAAAATTCTCCAATTCAGCTATGTTGTCCTACATTATTCACTTATGCTGCCTTCTCCAAACTCTTCACTTTTCACTATTATTTATTGTATAACTATCCATATATCAATAACATGTTTTCTTTAAAGTTTTATGCAGAACATTAACCCCTTCATGACTAATGACGTACGTCGCTAGCATCGGGGCTGTTTAAATTTGTAAAGCCAACTGTCGGCTTTACAATAGAAGTGATTCTGGCGACTTGGCTAATGCCAGATCACTTCTACAGCCCGTTGAAGGCCCCCCCCCGACACCCCAGCCGTGCTTCCTAAGCTCCGTTGCACCTCCTACAGTGCCGGGACCTGCTTCTCTGGTGTTGGCGAGGAGCTGGGGAGAAAATGGACGAACCTCTGTTCGTTCGTCCCTCCCCATTCTATGGACCAGGAGCGATGCAAATTGCATCACTTCCAGTCCCATAGCTGTCAGTGCTGGGCTCCTGAAGCCCAGCTATAAGCTATTGAAGTGCGATCTGCACTTTAATAGCTTATTTGGAGTGTAAAGGTGACACTGGGGGTCTTTTGGACCCCCCCCCAGTTTCATCTTAAAGAGTACCCGTCACCACCATCTGCTATCACATGTGATTGCAATTAAAGTAAAGCAAAACAAAAAAAATAACAGGTTTTTAAAATTAACATTACATAAAATCAATCTAAAAATAATAAACACGCGTCGGGTGCGCCTACGAAAATGACGAACGCGCTACACATGTTGGGTATTGCTGTGCACGCCGGAGTGAGAGCACTAATTCTAGGGCCAGTATTTTTGGGTATCTCTAAATTGATGACCTGTAGGGGCTTTTAAAGCGTCTATGGATTTTTGGGGGTACTAAAGTTTGTCGCCGTTTCACGGACGCACACAAATTTTTTACCTGTTGGGTATCTATTAGCTCGTTGTCACCTCAACATTATAATATAAAAAAATTGGTGCTTTGGGGCATTTAAGTAAATTTTTCACTACATTTGGGGGTTTGATAAGGAGTTGCGCTAATATCATGCAACATAAAAATTTGCAGCTGCCACCATTTTATTCTATAGGGTCTTGGCTTTCAGACAAGATATAATGTTTGGGGGTTTTAAGTAATTTTCAGGCCTAAAATGTCGAATATAACATGGGTGCAAAAAATAAAAAAAAGGCTACAGTCATGAAGGGGTTAAACCAAATAATTCACAGCAGTCCTTGCTTCCAATCTAAATCTATAACTGCCGTTTTACGGCAGGGCCAGATCTGGGCAAAATTGGTTATAGGTATTACATGAAAGATCTGCTAACATACAGTATTCTTGCAAGTGCCTGGATCCGCACAGGGATTATGATGTCAGTTTGTAATACATTTTACGCAACCTGCCATTATAAAATGCAAAAGGGTAGATAACCAGTTTCTTCTATGGGATTTGCTGGATATAAAGTCAGCTTATTCATATTGGCTTATTCATATTTTCCAACGCTCGCAGATTGCCAGCCGATGGTGGGGCACACTTGGTATAGGGGAAGATGGAACCTGACATAATTTGTATGTTCAGTGAAGGACAAATAACAAATATTCACAAATGTGTAATATTATTACAAGATTTTCACAAGAGTAAGCACACGAATACCATCAAGCTGTACTGTAAAAGCTGCTCTATAATAAACTTGTAGCAGGAAGATTGTTACCTTCAGCATGTAAAGTTCTATGGAGGAGAGGCATCAGACCAGCTTGCCAAAAGGAATAGCAGCCATCAACCAGTTTGTTACAGCGACCTTGGAATCCACCCTCAAATCTCATTTGTCTGAAAGCAACCCATCTCTGGAAGAAAACCAAAGGTCAATTGCATTCATGTTTCAAGTTCATACTGGGCAATAAAATATTGGTTAGGTTGTAGATTGGGTTTTGGAACATCTAGTTCTGTTGGAAAAGAGATCATATCTTAACCACCCAGCTTAAACAGAACCAGTCAGGAATAAGCATCAGCAGAAGCTGGACGCTCCATTCTTAAATTACAGTAGTGCAGCCTGTACCAGCAGAGACAGCTGGGATTGGAGAGGACACAAAGCAGAGCAGACTGCTGATGCCCAGCGGGGAGGATGGAATGTCAGGCAGGTTGACAGATTCAGGATGGAAAGGGGATGATTGGTAAAACGTGTTATATTTACCTATCCTTCACTTTCCTGCATGAACACTGGAGTGATCAGTGTAACGGTAATGAGGTCTTGGCACCCCAATACTAATTAGAAAGCCCCTTGTCCCCTTGCTGGCAATAAGCCACTTTTGGATATGATTGATACAGATCATACATCCATATGTATGGGTTAAAGCTCTCCAATTTTGTACTTGTATGAGAAATTGATAATAAAACTTGTTGGAAAGTAAAGCTCTCCAAAAGAGAATACTTCACATTCCACATTATGGCGGGTATAAAAAAAAAACACTAATCCAACCACTAGAGTATGCATGGGCATATTTTAGCATGGATATTGGTATAAAAAAAAAACCCCTTTTCGTTTTTATTTAACATTTGATTTTGGAATGAATGGAGTTTTCGGAAAGAAAAACCACATTCACCGCAACAATTTCATTCAATTGGAAAAAAAAATCTCCAACATGCAACTTCGATTTTTTTCGTCTCTATGATCGAAATCGATAATTTCACTGCATCAATGATTAGATGAACGAACATGCCAAAATAGGTTTCGTTTTTCTATATACCCTACTTAACTAGCAGATCACCAATTACCACTAGACAGCTCAGCAACTGACCCTCAGCTCACCTCTAGAAATAATCATAGGTCCCAAAGTTTACTCAATATTCATAGCTCTATACCTGGGGCCAATACATTAATAATGAATACACCGATCAGCCATAAAATTATGACCAACGAGAAGTGAATAACATTGATTATCGTACTACAATGGCACCTGGAAGTGGGTGGGATATATCAGGCAGCAAGTGAACAACATTTTGTCTCTGAAGTTGATGTGTTGGAAGCAGAAGAAAATGGGCAAGTGCGAGGATGTGAGTGACTTTGACAAGGGCCAAATTGTGATGGCTAGACGGCTGTCAGAGCAATTCGACAACTGCAGCCCTTGTGGGATGTTCCTGGTCTGCAGTGGTCAAAATCTACCAAGAGTGGTCCAAGGAAGGAAAACCGGTTAAGTGGCGACAGGGTCATGGGCCTTCAAGACTCTGATACATGTGGGGAGTGAAAACTGACCAGTGTAGTCTAATCCAATAGAAGAGCTACTGTAGCTCAAACTGCTGAAAAGGGTGTCTGAATCACAGTGCATCGTGGTTTATTCCACATGGGGCTGCATAGCCGCAGACTGGTCAGGGTGCCATTCTGACCCACGTCCACCACCAAAAGTACCTATAATGGACACGAGCACCAGAACTGGACCATGAAGCAATGGAAGAAGGCGGCCTGTTTTGGTATCAATATTTTTTTTTTTTTTTCCCATAGTCCCTCCTGGTACCAGGAGGGACTATGGGAAAAAGGAAAGCAAGCATGGTGATAGTTTGGGCAAAGTTCTGCTGGGAAACCTTGGGTCCCGACATTCACATGGATTTTACTTTAACATGTACCACTTATCAAAACATTGTTGCTGACCAAGTATACCCCTTCATGGAAGCGGCATTCCCTGATGGCAGTGGCCTCTTTCAGCAGGATAATGCACCCTGCCACACTGCAAAAATGGTTCAAGAATGGTTTGAGGAACACAACCAGTATGAGGAGTTGAAGTGGCCTCCAAATTCTCCAGATCTCAATCCAATCAAGCATTTATGGGATGTGCTGGAAAAACAAATCTGATCAATGGAGGCCCCACCTTGCAATTTACAGGACTTAAAGTGAAATTAAAGTCAAAAGGATTTAAAGCCATTTCAAATGCTGATGAAATCACTTACAGTGAATGCTGTTCCTTGATGTTTAAAAGTTGTATTTTCCTGCGGAATCAGCTGGTCCCCTGAGCAATGGCCCTGACCTTGTTTTACCGTGCCTCCTTTCTTAAGCAGAATGCTATGCAGTCAGACTTGTGTGTGCTAGTAAGACACAGCAAATCAAGCTACTTCCCTCCCCCTGGCCCCCTTTCCTACCTGCTGCAAGCTAGAAGATGAACAGTTGCTGGAATCTGCACTGTCCTTTGTGATCTTGTACTAGACAGGAAGTTCAAAGAAGCTGAGCTGAATGACTTGGAAGCAGCTGTTCAGGAACATGAGGATTGTAAGTGTTTGTGGAAAAATGTAAAGCAATGATTTGCTGGGCAATGTATATTTGTTTGATCTGGATTCATTATTGAAAAAGGTCTGAGAGTTTAATACTACTTTAAAAGGATCCACAGTATACAGTGGTACCTCGGTTCACTAACTTAATTCATTCCACGATTCTGGTCACAGACCGAATGGGTCGCAAACCGAATCAAATGTGATCAAACCGCGATCTGAACTAGAGGAAGCCATGACCATGTGTCAGAGCAGGGAAGACGGCTGTGGTTGTGCTCGTCACTTGATGCGGAGTTCGTGAACGGAAGTAGAATTGTTCTGAACTTCCTGTTCGCAAACCAAATTGTTTGCGAACAGAAGCGTTTGTAAAATGAGGTATCACTGTACTTCCAGAGGTCTAGTGGAGTCCATGCCTCAATGAGTCAGGGTTGTTATGGCAGCAAAAAGGGGGACCTACTCCATATTAAGCAGGCGATCATAATGTTATGGCTGATCAGTGTATAAATAGCTGTGTCTTTTAAAATTGAATTTGAACATGATTGGTTTAGGATGTCCACAGGCCTAAAAGCAGGCATTAACCCTTCTGATGCAGACATATCCCACAGGCACGTCAAATTTGATATCTATACGGAACCAATTTAATAACCCACAACAACCTATGGTTTATCAGGTGGTAATATATGAAAATATAGAAATATGTTGATATAAAAACAGACAGCTTGGGAGGGGTAGAGAAAATGGTCATAAAAGTGCTCAGCCTTCCTGCTTAACCCCCCTGATTCTTCCCAATTGGGTTAGGAGCCAGCTCAGGGACACCACCTAGAGTGCCAACAAAAAGCTGCTGCACAAGGCAGCCAAAAGATCTTGTTGATCAAAAGAGGAGACTTGTGTAGCATTAAAGAAGAAGTTGCCTTTAAGAAAAGAACCTTTGCAAACCTTAATTTGGAAAGAACCCCATCCAGATCCATCTTCTGTTACATTGAACTGGACTCTGCTAGAACTCACCAAACCCATGGCCTTTTTGTTTTTACTACTGTTATATTTGTCTCTCTTTTTGTAACATCTTTTTCTGTAAATTTTTTCTGCACCATTTATTTTATTAAAAACGATCTTTTTAATAAGTTGTTAAGCTTATCTCTACGCACTAAATGAGAACTTGGGGTTGAGGCCGAGAGTGCAGGGTGAGGCTGACAGTGATGTTGGCTCAGTAGGATCAGAACTGCGTACAGTCGTGTTAGTGATGTACAGTGGGTTTGGACCAGCCGCTTTGTCAATCAGTACTAAAATTCCAGTGTTCATTCATAACTTAGGAGATAGTAAATGTTTAAATCTCCACAGTTTATGAATGAACAGGAAAGCGCACAATGAACAGGAAGTGAACATACCATCTCTTCAGTTTGTGAATGGACTGGAAAGTGCTCTGTACAGAACACTCCCTATTCTCTGCAGCCCCGGTGCTCAATTAACTACCTCCGGGCTTTCTTTTATATTTTACCAAAAAACTGGGTAATAATAAATGTTTCCTAACATAATGTTACAAAAAACGTTTTTTTTTTTCAAAATTTTCAGTAATTTTTCCTAATTATAATAAAAAATAAAACCCGTAGTGGTGATGAAATACCACCAAAAGAAAGCTCTATCTGTCCCCAAAAAATGGTATACAATTCATCTCAGTACAGCGTTGCATGACGGAATAAACGTCAGTCAAAGTATCGCAGCGCTGAATACTGAAAAATGGCCTGGCCAGGAAGGGGGTCTAAACACCTGGTCTTGAAGTGGTTAAGAAGGACATAGAGGACTATCTGTCCTCAATCTTTTTCTTCATCAAGGAAAATATCAGAGGTCTGTTTAAAACTCAGATATTTCCCGAACCCTCCCAGACTGTAATGTTTTAAAAAATTTGTTAAAAAATGAAACCCCTCCACACACACATGCACCAGTGGGTGTACCTTATGATGCAGTGTGTTATTCAAACACATCACAGTGCCTTTTTAAAAAAAATAACATTAACTGTGTGCGTAACAGCGTGTTATGATGCATTGCATTGTAACATACTGTGTTGTGATAAAATGTAGGTGTGCACAATTTTATCAACAACACACACAAATGGCACTGCAGATAGGACATTACCACAATGTATAGATGTGAGGCTAGCCTCACATAAGCATAAGTTGCTTCTTTACAGTTTTGCTTACATTCAATTGTAACCGTTTCGTAAAACGGTGCAATTAAAAAATTTACAAATAATTGTTATTTAGTAACTCAACACAGTTTTAGAATAACCCCTTCCCGACCAATGACGGGGTTATTCCGTTAATGTCTTTCAGTACCTTAACGACTGGTGACAGAATAATTCCGTCATGAGCTACAAGAGTTGGTCCATTGAGTTAATGCTGTTAATGGGTCCCTCGAGGTCCGAGGCCGACTCTCAACAGCAATTTAGAAGGTCACAGCAGTTCAACTGATCCCTATGATCATCTTGCTGTGACAGCCACCGAGCCGGCATTCAGCTCACTCCGTTGTGCAGGTGGAAGCCGGCTGTGCATTAAAGTGATACAAAGTATCTCTGAGGAGAATACAGTGTCTCCTCAGAATACTTTGTATCAAAAGTCCCTGTAAATTAAAAAAAAAAATCAATCTCTTCGTGCCCCCTAGTTTAAAAAAAATAAAATAGATTTTTTAAAGGTTTTTACAATTTTTTAAATTTTAGAAAAAGTAAAAAAAATAAGTTTAATAAAAAAAATAAGAAAATATAGTGCCGAGGAGGCTACTAAAGTTAGGAGACAAACATACCACATTCTAAAATTGTTCCACACTAAAACTGTATTTCACTGTATTTAAAACAGAAATCAGGACAAATAAAATAATTTATTGTGAATTACTTTGTTAGCTACATTAATTACGTACACAATATTATTGCCAACACTGAAAAATGTTGGGGGGGGCGTGGCGAGCTGTAGACCAAGATGGCCGCTGGTTGAGTGAGCTCCGCTCCACCGATCTCCCGGACAGCGATATACAGCTATCATAAGCCTACCTGTCAGTACAGCTACGCACTGGAGGAACCGGACATATCCCCAGCCTGTCCCTGCAGCGTGATGCGGCGCTCCAAGAGGCAGAAGGAGCCGAGATTCACACGCTGCCGGCGAGGACCCAAGATGGCGGACGCACATCTCCACGAGGACCCGCGGGCCTCTCCAGCTCCCACGCCTGAGGTATTTGACTCCTCGTCCCTCGACAGCATGCCCCTGACCCCTGCAGACCACCCAGAGAGTGTCAGACACTGCCTTGCTGGACAAATTTCGAGCTATGCTGCAAACTGAGCTGACCCTGGCCACAGACAAACTAACAGCAGTGCTATCTAAAGAAATGAGAGATTTCTTTAGATAGCACTGACCTTCTTGAAACAAAGATGGACAATGTGATCACGATCGTCGAATCTCAGGAGAGGGAATTCGATTCGGTCTCTGAACAGCTGAGGGTCGCACTAGATAAGCTGGAAGACCTGGAGAATCGTGCCAGGCGTGGGAACCTGAGGCTTAGAGGCCTACCCGAGTTCATGGAAGATTTAAATTCCTCAGTCACAGCGCTTTTTCAGGAACTGGTTCCTTCTATACCCATTGACCGCCTGGAATTTGATCGCATACATAGGGCCCTGGCTCAAAGACGCCATGATGGTCCCCCAAGAGTCATTATCATCAAATTTACTTACTACAAGATGAAAGAGGCCATCCTGTTTGCAGCCTGAGGACAACGGGATCTAATTTTCCAGGGCCACTCATATCAAATATATGCCGATCTCTCCCATACCACGCTCCAGCGGCGAAGGGAGCTGAAACCTTTGCTGGAAGTACTCCGAGCACAAAACATCCCTTACCGCTGGGGTTTCCCCTTTAAGGTACTTTTCAACCGGGATGGGAAGTCGTTTGCAGCCTCCTCCCCTGATGACCTCCGCAAGATGCCAGCTGAATTATCTCTACTGTCCCCCTCACAACTGAGCACCTCATCTTCGAAAGAAAAGCGGGTTCCAGTCCCACCGAGCCCAATCTGGGAGAGGCAACAGAAGAAGCGGACATCCCCACAGAAGAAACTGAGAGATGACCCCCTCCCTGCAGATCCGACCTGATGACCTGGGGTCCACCTGGCTTCAAATTCTCCGCCGTCTTTTTCATAAAGTATGTCCTTCCCCGAGATGGCCAGTGGGCCATCAACATGACACTTATTATTGGAACTGAGGGGTAACTGGCGGGGTATGTTTCTGACTCTGCTGTTTCTGCCCCAGCCGCCTGGGCATGTACCCGCGGGCACACCCATCCAACGGGGGTGCCGAGCTACCGCCACTCTTAGCTACCCTCCACCTCCGCTCTGGTTCATGCAAGCTGAAGCCCACGATAATTGCATAGACTCTGTTGATGTTTATCTTTGCTGCTTCTGATGCTAGTTCTAGTCACTAATGTTACTCAGGTATTATTGTTCGATAAGCTATCGCTTTCCTTGGGGATCGGTGGGATCACCCTCCCCACATGGCAAGCAATGTGACGGATATCCCCGGTCCCGTTGGCTGCGAGGCTGATCCTTGCGGACGGCTGTTATTGTTGTACTTAACTGTTACACTTGTTCTTGTTTTAACCTGTGTTTTTTTTTACCCTGAAGGTTTTTTCCCCTCCCACTCCTGCTTCTCCCTAAACTCGACATCCAACTTCGCGACTCGGGCTCATCCACCGGACCGCACTGACTCCCCTCAACTTCCCCCACTGTGGTATGCGGCTGAGGCCACGACAATCGTCCCACCTACCCTCATCTCATGGCTAGTAAGTTTACACTAATTTCTCACAATGTCCAGGGGCTGAATTCTCCTTCCAAACGACAAAGCTTTTTCATACTACTCCTCCTGCCATGCAGATGTGGTCTGCCTACAGGAGACTAGATTTTCAACGTCATCTTGCCCACGTTTCCTACATAGAAACTACCCCCAGTTTCACCATGCCAATTTCACTGAAAAAAAGAGAGGGGTACTCATAGGTTTTAGGAAAACCTTCCCCTTTGTAAGTCACAAACAAATTGTTGACCCTACTGGTCACTATATCCTCCTAATCGGCACTCTTTTTGATGTGGCGGTTACCTTTGTCACATATTATACCCCGAATACTCACCAACTCACACCTATTTCAAGTTGTCCAACACCACGCTGAAGGCCTGCTTTTCCTAGTAGGAGACACTAACCTGGTACTGCACCCCCACATGGACAAAACTAAAAAGGTGACTACCCCTGGCGTACCATTGACACCCGCCATGGATAACTCTTCCCTAATAACACTTTTAAATGACCACCACTTAGTGGACGTGTGAAGAGAGAACTGAACCCCACCACTAAAGACTACTTACTTTTCCAGCCCGCACCAAATTTTCTGTAGAATTGACCACATCTTCACGGCCCAACGTTTTTTGCCCCACTTCATTTCAGCTAAAATTAAGGCAATCCCTTGGTCTGACCATGCCCCTAATGCAATACAATTCCAACTGGAGGGCGGCACTCAGGGCCGGGGGAACTGGAGAATAAACGACTCACTATTGTCCACTGTGGACAATATATCCCATATTGAAACATGCGCCAGGCAGTACTTTGACCTGAACGAGGGCACGGTCCAGTCACCTGGTTACGATGCGAGGACATTTGATAGAGCTTGCATCACGTCGCAAGAAGGAGAGATTGCACAAGATCACCACACTGCAGTCTGAATTGGGAGTACTGGACCAGGCCCTTAAGGATGGGTTCGACCGTCCACTCATGGCCCGACTTAACACGGTTAAAGCTGAACTAAACCTCTTGCTGGACCAGCAAGCTGATAAAACTCTACGGTGGGCTAAACACAAATTTTATTCGAGGGCTAACAAACCGGGCTCCTTATTAGCAAATAAACTAAATACCTTGCCTGATCGTTATGCTCCAGTCAGACTGCGGGCGTCTTGTGGTAATATCTCAGCAAACCCTGAGAAAATATTAGCTTCCTTCCAACGTGACTTAAAAGCTTTATATGCCGACTCGGGATCCTTCCGACCAGAGCAGGCAGATGATCTCTTGCAAGATGTGGCCCTCCCGCGGGTAGCACAGGCTGACTTGGACCTCCTAAACTCAGATATCATGATGGAGGAAGTTCTGTCCGCTATCAAACATCTTAAACCCTCCAAGGCACACGGCCCTGACGGATACTCTGCCCTGTATTATAAAAAACTTGCACCGCTTTTAGCCCCAAAGTTGACCCTGATGTTTAACTCCCTTAAAAATGGCCTGCATTTACACCCTTCTTCCCTTCTGGCATATGTGTCGATGATACCCAAACCCGACAAGGATCATCTAAATCCCAGTAATTACAGACCTATATCACTGCTAAACATTGACATTAAAATTCTAACAAAAATACTGGCCACCCGTATTAACTCCTTTCTTCCCACTATTATCCATAGAGATCAGGTAGGCTTTATTCCCGGTAGGCAAGCGGGGGACAACGTGCAAAAAATAATCCACCTTGTCCACACGCTCCGATCTCGCAATATACCAGGTTTCCTTCTGTCACTGGACTTACAAAGGGCATTTGACTCCATCTCCTGGGAATACTTACATTATATCCTACGCCGCTGGGGTTTTGGTGACTCATTCCTAACTTGGTTGCAGGCCCTTTACTCTACCCCCAAAGCCCAAATTAAGTATCTAGGCCGCCTCTCAAAAGAATTCCCAATCGAGAGGGGTACCCGCCAGAGGCGCCAGCCTCTAGCGATCCTTCTCCGTAAAGATCCCAACATTAAAGGCATCGAACTAGCGGGGGTAGAATATAAAGCAAGCCTCTTCGCTGATGACGTTATGCTTACCCTGACTCAGCCGCATACCACAGTTCCCATCCTCTTACGTCTACTGCAACAATTCTCCGCTGTTTCTGGACTCACAGTGAACTGGGGTAAATCCGCTGCATTGAATGTGACGCTACCTAGACACTTATACGATCATCTATGTACTAATTTTCCCTTTGATTGGGCTAAATTATATATCAGTTACCTGGGGGATAAAATTACGTCCTCATACGATACACTTTATGCCACAAACTATACCCCTCTATTTAAAAATTTGAAGAACACGTTGACTTCTTGGCTATACCACATAAACTTTCCTGGCTAGGCAAAGTGTCCGCAATCAAGATGACCATATAGGAAGTTCTGTCCGCTATCAAACATCTTAAACCCTCCAAGGCACACGGCCCTGACGGATACTCTGCCCTGTATTATAAAAAACTTGCACCGCTTTTAGCCCCAAAGTTGACCCTGATGTTTAACTCCCTTAAAAATGGCCTGCATTTACACCCTTCTTCCCTTCTGGCATATGTGTCGATGATACCCAAACCCGACAAGGATCATCTAAATCCCAGTAATTACAGACCTATATCACTGCTAAACATTGACATTAAAATTCTAACAAAAATACTGGCCACCCGTATTAACTCCTTTCTTCCCACTATTATCCATAGAGATCAGGTAGGCTTTATTCCCGGTAGGCAAGCGGGGGACAACGTGCAAAAAATAATCCACCTTGTCCACACGCTCCGATCTCGCAATATACCAGGTTTCCTTCTGTCACTGGACTTACAAAGGGCATTTGACTCCATCTCCTGGGAATACTTACATTATATCCTACGCCGCTGGGGTTTTGGTGACTCATTCCTAACTTGGTTGCAGGCCCTTTACTCTACCCCCAAAGCCCAAATTAAGTATCTAGGCCGCCTCTCAAAAGAATTCCCAATCGAGAGGGGTACCCGCCAGAGGCGCCAGCCTCTAGCGATCCTTCTCCGTAAAGATCCCAACATTAAAGGCATCGAACTAGCGGGGGTAGAATATAAAGCAAGCCTCTTCGCTGATGACGTTATGCTTACCCTGACTCAGCCGCATACCACAGTTCCCATCCTCTTACGTCTACTGCAACAATTCTCCGCTGTTTCTGGACTCACAGTGAACTGGGGTAAATCCGCTGCATTGAATGTGACGCTACCTAGACACTTATACGATCATCTATGTACTAATTTTCCCTTTGATTGGGCTAAATTATATATCAGTTACCTGGGGGATAAAATTACGTCCTCATACGATACACTTTATGCCACAAACTATACCCCTCTATTTAAAAATTTGAAGAACACGTTGACTTCTTGGCTATACCACATAAACTTTCCTGGCTAGGCAAAGTGTCCGCAATCAAGATGACCATACTGCCCAAACTCCTTTACTACTTCAGAACGCTTCCGGTCGCCATCCCCTCCTTCGCCTTACGTTCAATGCAGCGGAGCATCCTCCAATTTACCTGGCACCCTCTTAGGGCCAGGGTGGCACGGACCACCCTATATAAAACACGTGAGATGGGGGAGTGGGCCTGCCCAATATATTACTGTACTATCAGGCATCACAACTGTTGCCTTTAATTTCCCTACACCAACAGCGATCCCCCCCTCAGGCTTATGCTGGAAATTCCGAATTGCTTCCCCGTGCCATTGTCAGCGCTGCCCTGGATACCGACCACTAACAGACCCAAGACCCTGAGCCCACTTCTCCTACACTCACTCAGAGTGTGGGACTCTATCAAATATTCGGCTGAGCTACTCTCCCCGCACTTCCCACTCCTGCCTTTATTCACGCAACCCTTGTTCCCGCCAGGTATGGACAACCCCAAAGCCTTTCGGTGGTGGACGGACAACGGCTTTTAAATAGTTTACGACATGGCACATTCCCCTACTATACCCTCCTGGCAGTACTTACGGGAACGTAAACAGATTCCAGAGTCCGAACACTTCCGATACCTTCAGCTTTACCACTGGACCTCTGCCTTGATAAAGGAGGAGCGAACAAGGTTGCATACTTACCTGTTTTGAACATATCTGCCTACACTCTCCCAGGGGCCCGGATTTGGTGTCAATCTTGTATTCCCAGCTCAACAGATTGCTTAGTCACACCACACACTCTTATGTTGAGGGCTGGGAGAGAGATCTGCAGCAGACGTGGTCCCCGGAGACGTGGCGGCGCATGTGGCAAAGTATAGCTAGTTGTACCCGTAATGTTACAAACGCTGAAGTGGCGTATAAAGTACTTATGAAATGGTATATGGTCCCAGCTAGACTTGCCCGCATGTACCCTACCTACTCAGGAAATTGTTATCGGGGTTGTCAGGAGCCAGGCGATATGCTACACATTTGGTGGCAATGCCCTATGGCCACCCGATTCTGGATCAAAATATATAGACTGCTCGCTACCTTGCTTCACACGCGGATCCCAAGAAACCTCCAACATGCTCTTTTCCACTTGCCCATCCCAGGCTTGCATGGCTCACAACGCGCGCTCTCACATTTTATTTTTCTAGCAGCTAAGCTCACCTTGGCGGGCAACTGGAAAAAGCAACAAATAACATATACAGAGTTTACACGTAGGTTGGACAATATCATGTTGAACGAAAGGCTGTCTAGTATCCTGGAGGATTCACAAACCAAGTTCCTGCACATCTGGGAACCTTGGATTCTCCACCAACACCCTAATATGTATCTAAATAGCTTCAGATGTATCTAGGCACGCAACATGACATGGGGCCCAGAGGGAAGTTGGGAATGGGGGGTACTATCCCTGCAGCATGAGAACCGATCAAGGGTCCGACCTGGAGTTAACCACTTACTTGAAGCTACCAATACTAATAAGGATGTTGAAGTCGTCCTTCCCCCCCGTTTTTACCCACTATACCCGACACTGTTCCCCTCTTTTCCTACCCTGTTGACCTCCCTCTTTCCCGCTCCTGGCAATCCATACCGTCTTCTCCCGAGCCCTTTGTTAGGCTGTACAGCCCAGTGAGCCTTGACTCACTTAATACACGTATTTTGAGGATATGGGGGAATAAGAGAAGAATACCATTTGAAAAATATCTTTATTTACCATAAGTTGTATGGTTGTTATTCTCCTCTGAACGACTGTATTCATGGAAATGTCAGTTTGTTTTATACTGTTATACCTTTGAAAACTTTAATAAAAATATTGCAACAGAAAAAATGTTGGGGGGTTTTTCTCTTTTTTTTAAATAAAAAAAAAAGCAATTTATATATGCATACGTCACATCAAATTAAAGCCAATTTTGTCCTTTAATTAAAAAAAAAAAAAAAAAAAAAAAAAAAGGTATATAAAATGTGTAGGTGCAATGAATAAGGAAAATAGAAATTATTTTTAAACACATAGCAAAAATGGCAAAATTGCTCCGGTCCACAGAATATAACCGACTGCGAAGTCAGCCCAGTTCTCCAGGAAACCAAATCCCTCCTTCTGACACCAGCTCCGGAGCCACTTGTTAAGCTCCCTCAACTCGCGCTGTCTGTCCGCATTTAAATTGAAAACATTTTCTGAAGCTGTGTCACTAAGGGGTAAAGTAGGAATTTAGAAGTTATATGGTTTTTGTGTTCACCAATAATGATTTTATTAATATATCATAGTTTGAGGCTGAATAAAAACGCAGGTCCGTCAAGTTCAACCTTTGTGTGTGCGTGCATGCGAGTCCCTGTGTGGTCTTCATTTTTAAGAGTACCTGCACACCTGTATCTAGCTCTGAGGAAGGGGGTATATTCCCTGAAACGTGTCAGCTAGCAAGGCAGCTTTGTGTGGGGTCTGCCTTGTACCATTCATTCAGTGATTACTATGTGAGGAGTATTTTATGTCAGCTTGTATGTTCATTGATTAATATACTGTATTACACGAGGACAAGGCACTGTCTGTTTGTTTGTCTCTCTGAGGACGGTATGTAACTGATTTTTGAATGATTCAATACTCACTGTTAGAAGAGAGTTCCAAAATGTAACCGCTCTGACTGAAAATAATATTTTCGTCACCAATTTTAGGTGGTGGCCTCTAGTCTTTGTTAGGGAGTTTAGAGCAAAAGGTTTATTGCTGATGTTGCCATCACCACTAAACATTTTGTACACTGAAATCATGTCCCCCTTAATCGCCTCACTCAGGGCAGCCATCAGAAATGTTGGGGCCCCTTACACAGCTTTAGGTCTGGGCCTGAAAGCTATAAGTGAAAAACGAAAAATTGCAAAAATGTGGCAGAGGTTAAAAGTGGAGCGCAGGGCCTGGCAGCGAAGGGGCTAAACCAGTTTAGTGTAACCTACTCCTGCAAAGCAACGTACACATCATAGTAGAGGTCATTATCACTCGAAAAGTTACTTTTAGACAAGACTTTTTTTGTTTTTTTAAACTGTTTAAAGTGACTTTCACTTGCAAATAAATTCTAGAAAAATATATACTTATCTGTACTGTGGGTAGCACGTTATCACCTTGTTCAACACATTCCTGGGAGCCTGGGTCCCCTGCTACACTGTGTTTCCAGATGCTGGCCCCTAAATCACTAAAGGACACAGTAATGACATAAGGGCTGGCAGTAGGAACCACAGCGCACAGTGGAGAACTAAGCATCTGGCAAACCCTGAAAGTGTGTCGGATGTGAAAAATCTGCCAGAAGTCGTAAGAATAAAAGTTTTTCTGAAGGCTTCTTTATTTTTAGATTTTTTTAGGTCTTCTTAAATAGCTCTAAGAACCACATCACACAGATGAATTTGCCACAAACACCGATCAGGCCCTAATGACTTTCATCCATAAAATTACCAACATTAAAACATGCATAAAATAAACACTAATAAACCAATAACTTACCAACAAGCTCTTTAGATCTAATAGGTGAACTCTCTTCAGAATGACCAAAGCTGCCAAACCACAAAATGTATAGCCTCCATGTGCTTCCATGCCTGGCACCCCACCGATGCCACCTTCCCAAAACTGGCACCTATAACAATGGTCCAGTGAAAACACAACGGTACATCATATAAAGTTATTCTAAAACAGTGGACAAGAAAAAGGTTATGTAAATGAAAGCATTTTCATACCTTGCTATCCATTCAGCCGTACCATCAAAAAGCTTGGGCGTCATAATATTTGTCAGTGATGCCACAGAGGCAGCACAATAGGCACTTCTGTAATATAATAAGAAACTAAAGCTGTTGGTCATCAAGTACTAAACTGCTATGCAAGAAATGATCCATAAACTCATTGTTTTAATTATATTTTTAAATAAAAACATTTGATACAATATTAATTACTCCAGTAACGTCTTCATGAGCAGCCCCTCTGTCAATTTATTTTTTAAACGTTTTCTTGCCGATGACTCAGGAATGAATCTGATAGGAGGGAAAGCATAAGCCAGCTGTGTTCTCCATGGGTACAGTAGTGCGTTCACTCCCAAGCTCCCTTCTTCCCAGACCTGAGAAAAAAATAGATCCATCTTTCTGTTTGTCTTGGAGGCAAAAAGGTCCACCTGTGGCAGCCCCCATTTTTATGCAACCATGAGGAACGTCTGATTGTCTAACCAACTGCCGAAAAGCTTTCCTGCTCAGAGTGTCTGCTAGTATATTTAAATTTCCCTTGCAAGTGTATTGCAGATATTAAAGTGACATTAAAAGGAGAACCATGGGATCAGTGTTTTTCCCCATAGTTCTCCTTAGGGTAACGGGAGGACACAAACTAGCATCCTCCCGTTACCCTAAGCTCAGTATACCGCGAGCTATACTGAGACGCCGCAGCCGGAGCGGATCCCAACATGGACGTCAAGATCTGCCCAGCTGCGTGAGTGACAGCTGGCTCTGCCTATCTAGAGGCAGAGCCAGCTGTACCCGCCCCCTCCCCGTCCGTTCCGCCAGTCAGCGCTGGCAGATCGGAGCGGGGAGAGGGGAATCCAGCCCCTCCCCCTGTCACGGCAGAGAGCCGTGACAGGATCGAGAGGTGAGCGAACGCCGGTATGTGTTCGCTCACCTCCC
Organism: Nanorana parkeri; assembly: GCF_000935625.1. Taxonomy (NCBI): domain Eukaryota; kingdom Metazoa; phylum Chordata; class Amphibia; order Anura; family Dicroglossidae; genus Nanorana; species Nanorana parkeri. The sequence continues at coordinate 67,747 of NW_017307436.1, read as the reverse complement.
GATCTACTGAGCCGACCTGTGACAGTCTCAGTGTCACAGGTCGGCTAGAACTATGAGGTGAGTGGAAATCACTCATCTCATAGTTCTCCTTTAAACCCTCAGATTTTTTAACATAAACCAATACTGTAATGTGTGCCTTACTGTAATCCATGGTAGTTTCCTCTTCCTTTTAAATCTGTATCTCTTATCATGCTGGGGGAGAACTTCCCTTTGCAGCCGAGTGCCTCTTCCTGTAGTGCTGGCTCAGGTTGTGAACCTTCACACAGACACCATGTATCCATTTCAGAGACAAGGCAGTGTGCTGCAAAACAGAAGTTCTGCCCAGCATGAGAAGAGATACAGATTTAAAAAGGAAGAGCAGCAAAGAGAAGGGAAAAAACCATGGATTACAGTAAGGCACACATTACAGTATTGTTTTATGTTAAAAAATCTGAGGGTTTAATGTCACTTTAACAGATTCTTCTCTGTCCAAAGCAGAATATCTTGCGCCAGAGACATGAGAAGCTGAGATCTCGTACCTCCTTGTTTAGGTATGCGACAGCCGTCGTGTTGTCCGATGAAACCTGCACGACAGTTCTCGAAGCGGGGAGCGAATCCCAATAAAACGCATTCTATCACTTTTAGTTCCCTCAGGTTTGAGGACTTGCAACTCTAAATTTTGCTCAAAGTGCCCTGTGCCACCATTTCAGTGACTGGATTACTGCCCTGGGTATTGTTACCTCTTTGTCCAACAATTTTGGTAGACCATCCCATTCTACCAACAGAAAGTTTTGATGGGGTCTGGTGTGTAATCGAGCCCAAATTACTGACAGAATGGCTGCGGTCATCAGTCCTAAAATTTTCATTAAAAATCTGAAAGATGCTTTTGCCTTTGAACAGAGATCCCTTATTTCTGCTGTCAACTTGCAGACCTTTTCACCTGGAAGGAAAATACATGCTACTTCCGTATGCACTTGGTAGCCCAAAAACACTACCCATTTAGATGGAACCATTTGAGATTTGTCTCTGTTTATCAGCCATCCCAGGTGTGCTATGGCCGTAGCAAGATTTACCTCAAGGATCTCTTGACTGTTTGCAAAAAATAGAAGGTCATCTAAGGGATGACTCCTATCCCCTTCAATCTGAGAGGCATTAGTGCTTCTGCTAATACCTTTGTAAATATCCTCGGAGCTGAGGAAAGGCCGAACGGCAGAGACTTGTACTGGAAGTGCAATACAGGTGAAACTCGAAAAATTAGAATATCGTGCAAAAGTTCATTTATTTCACTAATGCAACTTAGCCGTCTACCAGGAGATTTTGAAGCACTTCATGCTTCCTTCCGCAGACGAGCTCTATGGGGATGCTGACTTCTGAGATTGTGGATCTGGGTTTTCATGAGCTGTAAGCCATAATCATCACAATTATGACAAATCACGGCTTGAACTATCTTGCTTTGCATGTAATGAGTCTATCTCATATATTAGTCTCACCTTTTAAGTTGCATTAGTGAAATAAATGAACTTTTGCACGATATTCTAATTTTTCGAGTTTCACCTGTACTTCTCCGGGACCCTTGATTGCGATCCTCAACAATCTTTGAGCTTTCTCTGCCATAGGGATATGCAAATATGCATCTCTTAAGTCCACCGTGGCCAGATACATGCCTGGAATAATTCTCGTATTGTATAAAATCGATTCCATCCGGAATTTCTTGTAACGAACAATCTTGGTTTGAGAAGATCCTGCGTCGGGTGTGGCGGTCAGGACCAGTGGACTTTGACGGGGCCACGATACAACTGATGCCGGATCTTTCAAGTCTGACGCTGGCCATGCGCAGGTCGGTTAAGCCTCTTTTGGAGGTGATTCTTCAAGCTGGAGCTTCCTACCGGTAGGGTCATCCTTTCAGCATTCAGATTCGGAAGGGATCGGACCAGTTCCATCTTCGCAGCCCTGCTCAACTTGCGGATTTATTCCAATTCCTCCATGTGGCTCCGATTGAGGTTCCGGATTTGCTGGACCTCCCCCTTTTGGATGGCAGATCCGAAGTACCCTCCTCACTTCCTCAGAGACGTAGAAGGTCCCATTCCCGTTCGGTGCGGGCTGCTCCTCGCCTGGCTCCTCCATCAGTGAACGAAGGCTGAGGGTCTGGGGGCTGGCCCCTACTTCCCTGTTGGGACACGGGATCACCTATTACATATCCTTTCACAGACATCACTGTTTTGCATTGCCTTAGTAGTATGTGAAGTTGGGTTATGTTATGCACACTTGTATTATGTCGGGTTGATCTGCTCTCTTTATTTCTGTGGGCTCTGGCTATCTTCGATCTGCCCTCGCCTCCCCAGTTAACACTGGGCATGTAGGGGGGCCTGTGGATCCCAGTAGGTTCCCTAAGCTCCTCTTATGTTCCCCGGAGGTTTTAATGTTATGGGTTCATTGTACTTTTGTCATTTTTATGTTCACGGTGAGAGAGGGGGTCCTGTTATAGCTATTGAGCACCGGTAGCACCTCTTGGACCGTTACTTCGACCACTTCTCCCCACATAGGTTAAGCCTTCCCCGTAAGGGACAGGTTGTTTCTAGCGTTTGCTAGGTGTTAAACACACTAGATGCAGGTCTCCCTGCCCTTTCTAGTCTTTCTTCCTTCTCTCTGACTGCTCCTTCCTCTTGCCATCCCCTGTACTGTTTCTTTCTACCCCCCTTGCTGCCTCTGAACTTACCTTCTGCCTTGTGTCCTATTGAGTGTTCCTCCCCTTGTCTTTCCCACCCCTCCCCCTCCCATCTCCTTGTTCACCCTCCCTCTCCCCTCTGCGATGGCAGCCACAAGATCCACGGATGTGGACTTTAAGATCTGCACGTGCAACGCTAGAGGCCTCAATGTCCCCTTTAAAAAGGGGCCAGATTTTGTATTCTATGCATAAGGCCATGGTCCAGGTTGTCATGTTACAGGAAACGCATTTCCAGAGCTCTCATATCCCTCATTGTTCGCACAGATACTTTAATAGATGCTATCACAGCTCTAACAGTGTACAGAAATCGAGGGGAGTCTCGATTGCCTTACATAAAACCCTCCTCGCAACGATGCTAGATCATCGAGCAGATGAGTTTGGTAGATACCTAATGCTCAAACTGTCACTCTGGGGTAGGACATTTACCTTAGCAAACTATCTCCCAAACACTAACCAGACCGCTGCGGTTCAGTACCTGCGGATACTGGAGGAATACGCT
>NW_017307436.1:48916-64518 GCF_000935625.1 Nanorana parkeri | reverse complement strand
TGGAACCTGTGCTGGACTCCTCTGTGGGTCGCTCGGCTCTATCATATGCTAAACTAAACCTACTCAAGAGGTGCCTTTCGGACCTTGATCTGGTAGACGTTTGGCGGGTTCTCCACCCACTGACTAGGGACTACACTCATTACTCAACCCCGCAAACGGGAAAGATCTCAATGTATTCAGGAAACCTTCTAATCCCTTAGGGACCTTGAAACACGCCATAAAGGGTCACCTGACCAAGAGGTTCTTCTACAGATTTCCCAGACTAGACAGAAGCTACTGGGGTTTTTGGATCTCTGTACCCGCAGATATCAGGACAAATTGGCTTATCGGGCCTATGAGTTCGGGGATAAGTGCGGCAGGGCCCTGGCCCGGACCCTACATCCTAGATCCACGCACGCCTTTATGTCCCATATTAAGACCTCATCGGATACACTGGTCTACTCCCCGTCAGAGATTCAACTGGCTTTTTTTACGGAGTTCTATGAAGCACTTTATAATATAGAGGGGGCAGACTGGGCCTCCCCATCTCAGGAGGCCCGGTTGTCGTCCTATATTCAGGAAACTGCTCTGCCTGTTTTGGAAGATCTGGTTGCGGAGAGTTTGGAATCCCTTTCACCTCGGACGAATCGAGTCTAGTTCTGGGATTGGTGCCGGCGGGTAGGAGTCCGGGCCCGGACAAATTCTATAAACAATACAAGGACGCCCTGTCCCCATTCCTCCTGAGAGTCTTTAATTCTATAGCCCAAGGATCGGAATTTCCTGCCCAAACCCTGGAAGCTCACATCTCCCTCATTCCCAAACCTGAGAAAGACCATACCCTTTGTACAAACTATCGTCCCATCTCCCTCCTAAATGTGGACCTTAACTTATTCTCTAAACTGATTGCCAACAGGCTTCAGCCTCTCCTCCGCAGTTTGATTGATTCAGACCAGGTAGGGTTTGTTGGGGGGCGGGAGGCTAGGGACAATACCATCAAAACTGTCCTCCTTATGCCACATGCTCAAATGTCCAAGACACTTATGTGCCTCCTGTCGGTTGATGCCGATAAGGCTTTTGATCGCCTGAGTTGGCGCTTTCTCAAGCATTCTCTGTTACAGATTGGGGTTCGACCTCTTATGCTCCGTAACATCATGGCCCTGTACTCTCGCCCGTCGGCACGTGTCCGGGTCAATGGCTCTTTATCCCCGAGATTCCAGATCTCCAACGGCACCAGACCGGGATGTTCGCTCTCCCCTCTCCTTTACGTGCTCACCATGGAGCATTTGGCTGTAGCCGTATGCCAAAACGGGACGATTCCTGGTCTGCAATTGGGGCCCGTCCGCTCTAAGATGGCACTCTTTGCAGACGATCTGCTCCTATACGTCACTAGTCCCCATACATCGATGTCCTCTATCCTACAGAAGTTTGCCTGCTTTGGCGTGTTTAGTCATTTTAAAGTTAACCTCTCCTTCTGGAAATACTGAACGTGTCGCTGACGGCCAGGGACCTACGCGCGCTTCAAACGAACTTCCAGTTTCGTGTATGCCCCACCTCGGTAAAATATCTCGGGGTCCACCTTTCCGGGGATCTTTCCAAGCTGTTCACCTTAAACTACGACCCTATTTTCCAGAAGACCTCCCAAGACCTGACGGGGTACGATTGGAAGAACATCTCATGGTTGGGTAGGATGAACGCATTAAAAATGGATGTTATCCCCAGATTTCGATACCTTTTCCAGGTACTGCAGATTGTCCCCCCTTCATCTTTTTTCAAAAAACTCTTCTCGAACTTCATCTGGGGTTCGTCATGTCCCCGAGTGAACTACAAAACCTTCTCTCCCCAAACGTAAAGGGCGTGCAGGAGCCCCGTACATACGCATATATCATGCGGCATCGCTCTTGCTCCGCATTTCGGATTGGTTCCATAGGGTTACTGATAAACAGTGGGTCCTGATTGAGGGGGTGATCGCAGGCTCAGACCTTACGGCACTCCTCTGGATCCCCCCAGCTTCTCGCACCCTGCCCTCGCCCCTCCCTACCTTGACTCTTCATGCGCTGCGATTATGGGATCGATGGGTTTCCCGCTGCGGAATCTCCTCCTATGTCAGGCCCATGACACACCTCATCAACAACCCCGCCTTTCCCCCGGCTCTACATAGATCCTCTTTTGGGCGGTGGAATAGGGACTCGCATAGACGTCTGGTGGTGGCCATGAGGGAGAGCACATCAGATTCAACGGTCGGAGCTATGTGGTTGGAGGACAGGCAATTCCACTCCTTTGTGGCATCCTTCCCTCAACCAGAGGCTTTCGAAGCGGAACCTACGGACTTTGACTCCCTCCTCCTGCAGGCCTCTCCCCCTTCCCACACCATCTCGATACTCTACTCCCTCCTCTCTGCTTCTGCCTCCCCGGGGATATGTCCCGAAGTGGGAGAGCGAGTTGAATCTCCCCATCAGTGAGGAAGACTGGGAGAGATCCTTTAGTCTCTCACACTCCCTCTCCATTGCTAGTAAGGCTCATAAGAACCTGACAAATTCTAACCAGATGGTATAGATGCCCTGCAGTGCTACACCGCTACTATCCGCAGGTGCCAGACTCCTGTTGGCGTTGCCAAGCCTCCCCAGGCCACATGACTCATATCTGGAGGAGCTGCCCCACCATTCAAAGAGTTCTGACAAAAGGTGTTGGATGTGTATCACAGAGTGACATTTTGACCCCAGGATTACCCTGTTAACTATGATACCAGGCTCTCTGCAATCTCTAAAACGGGAGCTCTTCCGGCACTTTTTGACAGCTGCAAGGGCGGTCATCCCCCGTCACTGGTGTATGCCAGATATCCCTACTCTGGCGGTATGGACTCTGGAGATGGACTGCATTGCGGACTTGGAACGATTGATGACTGATGAGCATGACACTGGTATGAAATTTTCCTGAGGTGTCCTTTCTCCCCCAACCTTACCTTGTCCTCCCCTTCCCTTATGTCCTTCTCCACTATCCGTGCATCCTCATTTATAAGTCTTTTTTGGTTTTTATGTCTCTACTTGGTGCTTGGTTGACTTAACCCCTGGACTGGAAGTTGACTTAACCCCTGAAACGGAAGGTCTCTGACCAACCGATTGTCTTCCAATAATTCCTATGTTCTGAATTACTGTGCAGAATGATTGAAAAGACGACACCATCTTTTCCCTCATACAGTCCATCAGACCTTTAAACATGCTTGATGATTCATCCGCCACTAGCTTCCCTACATAGGGTTGGCACAGTGTTTTTTTGGAAGAGGGATATTTAACCTCTTGCCGTCCGCTACATAGGGTATGCCCCATGCACTGCTACATCTGCGGGTTGCAGAAAAGACCCGACCATTGCACACACCCGTTACCGGGTGTTTCACATATAGGCGATCAGCGGGTCCATAGCCCGCCGATCGCCTATATGTGCTCGTTCACGTCCGATGATGAAGCAGATCTCTGCTTCATCAGCTTCTTTTGGGGTCCACAGGTGACATTAGGGGTCCTAGAGACCCCTAATGTCTCCATAAAGAGGACCTGTCAGTGTGCCTTTGCTATTATATAGGGGGATTGTTATCCCCCTATATAATAGCAATAACAATAAGTGCAAAAAATAAAATATAAATAAAAAAAAAGAAAAGTAACACATAAAAAAATAAAATAAAATAAAAGCCACATATAAAAAAAGGGGAAAAACCCCCCCCAAAATGTTTAACTCCCCCACCCCCACGTTTACGCGCCTATAAACGTAAATACGCGTCCGGTGCCCCAGCGCGCAAAAATTACAATTGCGCTACACATGTTACATATCGCCGCGAACGTCGCAGTGAGAGCAATCATTTTAGGGCCATCAATCACTGATAACACTAAACTGATGAGCGGTAACAGCTTTTAAAGCGTCGCCTATGGCCAATTTTGGGTATTATCGTTTTTTGAGGTTTCGCGCGCGCACGCAATTTTAAGGCTTGACATGTTTAGTGTCTTTTTACCCGACGTGACCCCATCTTTTATATTTTACCAAAAAATTGGGTAATAATAAATGTTTTATCATTTAATATAGGGGAAACTGTTTTTTTTTTTAAATTTCGGTAATTTTTCCTTAAATTAGTAAAAAAATAAAACCCCCAGTGGTGAATAAATACCACCAAAAGAAAGCTCTATCTGTCCCCAAAAAAGGGTATAAAATTCATTTCAGTACAGCGCTGCATGACGGAATAAATGTCAGTCAAAGTACCGCAGCGCTGAATACTGAAAAATGGCCTGGATGGGAAGGGGGTTTAACACCGCGGATGTCAACTGGTTAATGTTGCATGCTGCACATCTCTGGGTTTAGATACGTGTGCTGACCATTCTTCCTTCAGAGGCCCTGGTCTGCAAAACACAAAACCAGAGCCTCTGTTGAGCACATAGATAACCCGAAAAACCATACAATAAATGTGCCGACCAACCCCTCATGTAAAATGCCCCATACATAGAGGGAGAACAAAGATAGGAACGAATATCATTCGCCTACCTTAGAGCTGCTAGCAGATTGATCCACCAGGTCTGTGTGGGGACCACAAGGGTACTGCGTCCTGCTGCTTCCCCCATTTGTACGCACTGGTCCAGCAAACTTGTCTCCCCTTCCACAATAGCGTGGCCTGAGCAGCTTAGTGTCCTCGCAGTCTAGCCGCAGGATCGCCAGACCGGAAGTACATCACCATCGAGACGCACTTCCAGCCACATCACATCCCCCTGGCCGCCATACTGTTTCCGGCTCCACACCGGTACACATCTCCACGAGATCTGATGGTGCCCAGACACGGCACCCGCACTCATTCAATCGAAAAAAAATGGGGTACCGCTCTGCTGGAAGTCATTACCTTGAGGCCAGATCAGGTAAGACAGACACACTGTTGTCCTCCAGTCTTTAAGGAAACAACATTTTTCCGGGAAGCCTCACTGAGACTTATTGTATCAGGGGGATAGTTGCCCCCAACAGAAGACCTCAGGCTGAAAACCATTTAAGCATTTGAAAGGGCAGATCGAGCCTGCCCTGGGAACCTGTATCATGGATTCCTCAGGTCCACTGTCCCTGGCAAACAGAACCCATGACCAGGAGGCCACTGCAACTAGCACGAAGGCCTTAGCAGAAAATAATAAACATTACGATGTCCTGCTTGGCCAAAGGAAACACAAAAAAACTGAGGTATGCAAGTCATGTGCTCTTTTTTTTATTAGGTGTGGGTGAGGTGTTTCCTGTTCCGGTGGAAGGAGCCAATCTCTCTGATGCTGTACTGGAAGATGACTAGAGAAAAAAATAGTTCCATATAATCGAGAAAGAGGTGGTGATGTCCCTGTATCCACATAGACCGAGTAAGACTTTCCTTCAAATTACTGATGTCCAGTTTGAGTTTTCCCAGGTGCTATCTACAGATGGCTAGAAAGTAGTGACTTTCAAGAGGAAGCAATAGAGAGCCTTCAACAACCTTTGTGCACAGTTATTGTTAGATGGGATAAAAGGAGGAATTTCAACATTAAATAATTTTACATTCTGGAGAATGCAGCAGGGCTACTCAAAATCAATGCTGGTATTGAGCTGTAGTCCCCAACATACATAAGCTTATCAGTGATTAGGACCACCAGTGTCTACTCACAGCTGACAGCTCATAACACAGGGGGATGCATATTTAATTTTAATAAGACTACTTTATCCAAACTTGAATAAATATTTTTTAGTTTATTAAAATACCACATAAAAACAAAATGAAATAATATCTGACCTCACATCCACTTCTCCACCCACATGCATGTTAAACGATCCTTCAGGTTGCTTCAGAGACCAGAGGAATTCCAGAAGCTTCTCCCTGTAAATAGTAAAAATCATCACTATTTGCACAGAACATACAAGGAATGGAATTTACAGTAACTTGCGAAGATAATCAAAATAAAGGAATGGTTATATAAATAAGTGTATATGACATGTTTAATTGCTTGAAGGGTAATTTGTAAGGTAAGTGCATTAACACTTTGTGGGCCCCAGTCCCTCCTTCAGCATTAACATAATCCCGCTAGACCAAGATTTATTTTTCAAAATCCTCCCATTTGGGCCCTGCTCCCCCAACCTTCATTTACTCCAATAGAAAGTTCAACACAACTCATGGACCCCCTTTTTTTCAGCTTCTAGTTAATTTGCTTCAAACCATGGGGAAAGTCAGGCAGAATACCCCTGCCATCAATCATCTTGACTCCGGCACTCAACAGAACCGCAATCTCCCCAAACTTTTCCGCTCGCAACCTACAGAATGCCACATGGGAGCTCCGGCACCATCTGCCTCTACTGACGACTCACTAAAAAAGTAAAAGCCCTGAAAATTCCGTCGCCCCTTGACATCAAACCACGTTATGGGCAGCCATCTCTGAACTAAACTCTGATGTCCAGTTGTTGGAGGCCCGCATTTAGGAAGTTGAGGAAGTGGCTTCCCTTCATGCTGCATCAATACGCATCCAGGAGACTTCAGAGACCTACAACACCCACCTTATTGAGATACACCGCCACTTGGAGGACATCTACAAACAGAGGTTGCCTCCCCAAGGTTCGCATCCCCGGGGTCCCGGAGACAGTCAAAACTGAACAGCTAGAGCTCGCTGTGCTGCACATTTTTTATGATCTATTCGACTGATCACTGGACTCCGATAGCACTGGAGTGCTTTCATCAAGCACTGTGACCCAGAGGCAGGTACACAGACCCATCCAGGGATATCACCTGCTGTCTTGTTGATTCCCACCTCAAAGAGAAGATTCTATGTAGAGCTAGAGATGGTCCTCTCATTTTCCACAATCGCGAGAACCAGCTTTACCAGGATGTCTCCCACATCACCCTCCAAAATCAGAGAGGACTGCGATTGCTTCTACAAGTTCTCTGATCCTGAGGCATCCATCTTTAACAGGTGGCGATTCCCCCTTTGGCCTTGCTGCCTTATGTTTCTTCTAACTTTGCCTCTGGACTTGCCTTGCTTCTGTTCTCAACTTTGCATACCATCCCTCAAGCTCCCAGACTGGTATGGAGCTTTCTGGAACACCAAAGATCATCGATTAACCGACAACCTCCACTGGCGCTCAGTGCCCCAGATCATCAAGATGCCGCAAGGAAGAGCTCCTGATGCCCAATGCCTCCTTTGCTGCTTGAGACCCGGCACGTTTGTCACTTGGATGCTGACTCCACAGCGATGCCAGGTGATCACTTAGTGCTTTTTGGTTGCAGATAAGTGCTTGTTACTTTTCTTTCCCTACAAGGCCTTTTTTTTTGTTGAACTCTCTGGAAACCACTGGATCTAACCGTTTTCTGGCTCTGGACATCCCTTAGCCATAGCTTCCCCATTTTCAACCTTCTGCTGATTTCTCCAGCATCATGTTTCCTCTCATCCATTCACCTTATTTTGCCACTGTCCCTGTATCTCCCTACAATCCCAATGGCTCTGCTGGGTTTCATGCTAGACACATTTCCTCATCAGGACCCTGGAAGCTGAAATTACTTCAGTCATTGTACTGTGGATTGTAGTTTTACATGTGTACACTCGAGATCTGGCATTCCAGATGTTTCATTGTGATAGACCATGTTATGTTATATGCTTTTTCGCACATTTACATAATATATAAAGTATATGCGTAATATACTGCGTTTATTATCTCTATACTTTTATGGTTGCGTTGGTTAAGCATGTTCTCATTTTTGCCTCACCCCGGCTTTCCCTATATTTCACAGCCTTGGCAGAGACTTGCGCTACCGCAGTTCTATAGCATTTAACTCTCTAGACTTCCCTTACCACCATTGCTTCCTGGCTGTTAATCTCTGGGAGATGCTGTGATGACAGAATTTCTATTTCTCCTCACTACCTGTTCCTTCACCCCCATCTCCGTCCACCCCCTTGCCTTATTCTAATGCTGTAATGTTATTTTGCTTAAATACTACTGAGATCTATTTGTTCCCGACAGTTTTTCAACCCATGTTGCATGCTGGGGCAAATTTCACAACACCCCAACGTCTATTGCCCTAATGTTAAACGAATTCCCTTCTTTTGCAAAATGTGCTCCAAACTCAGGGACTTTGTAGAGGGAATGATGATTCTCGTAGGAGACTTTAATGTACCATTGAATCGTCCGGTAAATCTTCCCTTCCTTTTCGTAATCTCCCTTAATCTGCATGAAATCTTGCGCGTTTTTCATCCCACAGTCATGGACTTCAGATTCTACTCCCACCCACACTCTGGTTATTTCAAACTTGACTAGTTTTTTCCTGACCCAGAGACATCTACTGAACCTAAGGCAACGATTGAACCTACGACACACTCAAACCATGCCCTGATTACAATGACCATTACCTTTCCCTCCTTACACTCTCCCCCTCAACTCTAAAGACTTAACCCCTCTATTCTCTTAACCCCTCTATTCTCAACACTGAAACATCTGTCTCAAATTTGAAATGTAAGTTACCAGGTTACATTGAGCTTAAAAAGGACATTTGCGGGGGCATTTAAAAAAAAACATGCCAGCAATGTACATGGTGTTGCTGGTGTACATGATGCTGGCATATGCAGATCCTGGATAAAAACACAAGAACTCACTTTTGTTTTAGTTGTCCTGTCAGGCTTCATTTTTTTTTAAATGGCTGCCAGACTTCTGTGTACAATGTAGGGTGTGGAAATACTAATTTTCCCACAATGCTTTGCTTCTGTTGTGCACAAGCATCATTAATATTCATAGTGGTACCACACCCTGGGCAGTGCAGAGTGACCAGGAGATTTTTTTTTACCTGTGACTACAGTTGGAGGATTGTTGTGATTGCTAAAGATATCCGTTATATTTTTGTCTCCAGTAAACGCTCAGAACAACATATAACGGATTTCTTCCTCCAACTGTAGTCACAGGTAAAAATATAAATCTCCTGGTCACTCTGCACTGTCCCCAGACAATATGTATATAATGTGATTTGCACCGCGCTGTGGGACTGATATACAACCCACGATGTTCAACTAAATAATTCTGGTGTTCAACTAATCATTTCGAGTCATTCCAGTGTACTCATTAAAACACAATCAAATGTGCCACAAAAACCGGTGAATGTTACATATACAAAAGCAATCCAAATATAAGATGGAAACTGCAATCTGCATCAGCGCCCCAGACAAAAATCTTCAATTAGGGATGCACTGATACACTGCGCACAGCCCTGGTGACATTGGACCAGACAAAATCTGGAGCAGATTTGCACTGCAGTCAATCAGCATCTCTCTCTCATTTTCAAATCTTACCTGAGCAAACGGAAGAGAGAAGCTGATTGGTTGCCATGAGCAACTGCTCAAGATTCTGTCTGCTGCAGTTTTGATAAATTCCCCCCAGTCCATTTTTTATTTATCTGTTCTAACAGTCATCGGTAAATTACAAGAATGGTGGGGGGGGGGGGGGGGGCACATTGAGGAACCGGGACTTGGGGCAGCAGAGAGCGTAAATCTGACCCAGGAGAGAGAGAGAGATCTGAGAGAGACACAGGACACAAAGAGAAGGTCTACAGACACAAGTGCAGGGGATTCTTCATAACACACACACACAGAGCTATGAGGAGATGTGATGACTCCTCTCTGCTCTCTCCTCAGTGCTGAGTGTCTGCTAGTTCATGAGGGCAGGGGGATGGGGGTCAGCAAAGCAGAGAGGAATCAGCTGATTGCAGTTTACAGATAACAACCCTCAAGGTGGCCATACACCTTACAACCATCGCACGACTTCCGTTGTGCGATGGTTGTAAGGCGATTAAAAGTTCGTACAACCTGCCCATCTTGGACAGGCAGATAGTACTTGTGATCATCAAGTCCTCCACCGCTGAGGGGAGGGCTTACAGACGATTGCAATGGTGAGCGGGCAGTGTGCGCTAGCGCACCTCGGCCCGTACGGCTTTCGCGCTACCAATCGTACGATTTTCGGCGTGTTCGTAAGACAAAAGTCGTGCGACCGTACTGTAAAAGCGGTCGCACGCTGCCCATACACCTGCCGATTATCATACGATCACAGGATCACCCGCGATTATCGTGCGATAATCGTCAGCTGTATGGGCAGCTTCAGAGAGATGGATTGAAGATCCTGTGGAGGGAATTTTGAATTTCAAGGACTCTGTCCCGTGAAAGAGTCTATTAAATAAAGTATGAAAGCTTTAGCCCTTTGACTCCTGACAACGCACACACATATACTGTACATTCCCCCGCACCTCTACATTACCACAAAAAGCACAAATCACTTACAAAAGCGTGGAAATGTCCCTTAATGCTGATTTATACTCTACCCCACTTATGGCTTGGGAGGCTCACAAAAGTGTAATCAGAGGAGAATTTATACAACTTCAAGCCCAACTTCATGCAGCCAGGAAAGAACGTTGCTCAGCCCTTTCCTCTCGTATAGCAGCTCTTGAAAATGCCCATAAATCCTCCCGGGCAGCGAATCATTTAGTAGAACTAATGCAAGCCTGTAAAGAGCTTCTTCACTTACTTCATGAACATACTAGAACCACCTTCATATTTACACAGTACAAGGTTCTACGAGCACGGTAACAAAGCCAGTAAGTTTCCTCGCAAGAGCTCTCAAAACACGACCGGCTCAACTCGAAGGTAGAAACAACCACTTCATTCAATTGAAAAGCTGACACAACCTTAGGAAGAAAGGATGGCCTAGGACAAAGCAATACATTATCCCTCTGCAACACCAGAAAGGGAGACATACAGTACAAAACAAAGCTCCCAATTCAGACATCAGACACTGATCGACCTTGTAAGTGACAAGTGACAAGTCCAGTGACAGACGAATCGAACGAAATTCCAGCACGCTGATGGAAGAGATTACTTCTCTGGCGCCCAGAGACCTCGAATCGACAACTGGCCCAACACGCTGCCCCAACTGTGGAGGCTCACGTCCGTCGTCCACACCTTCCAAAAAAAAGTTCAAGGAAAGACTTCCTGGACAGCAACATAGAAAGCCACCACAGCAGCGAGGCCCTCGTTGTCCCACTCAAGCAAATTTCCTTGTCCAGGGACCGAGGAAACATGTCCCACTTTAAGAAAATGTCACGCTGGAGAATGCAAGTATGATGTATGCAAATGCCACCGCCCCGAAGGAAGCCATCTTCAGGCCCATATTCTGCATTCAAATTTGAATTGAAACCCAACGGAGTAATGACAGCTGACAAAACATGTGACTTCCGAACCTTCTGCAGAGGAAGAAATACCCTGGCAAGCATCATATCCAGGAGCAAAATCGGATACTCCAGCCAGCAAGAAGTAATCCGGTAAAATTTCTTTAAAGTGACATTAAAGGAGAACTATGGGGTCAGTGTTTTTCCCCATAGCTCTCCTTAGGGTAACGGGAGGACACAAACTAGCGTCCTCCCGTTACCCTAAGCTCAGTATACCGCGAGCTACAGCTCGCGGTATACTGAGACGCCGCAGCCGGAGCGGATCCCGACGTAGATGACGGGATCCGCCCAGCTGCGTGAGTGACAGCTGGCTCTGCCTATCTAGAGGCAGAGCCAGCTGTACCCGCCCCCTCCCCCGTCCGTTCCGCCAGTCAGCGCTGGCAGATCGGAGCGGGGAGAGGGGAATCCAGCCCCTCCCCCTGTCACGGCAGAGAGCCGTGACAGGATTGGAAGGTGAGCGAACCTGGTATGTGTTCGCTCACCTCCCGATCTACTGAGCCGACCTGTGACAGTCTCATAGTCACAGGTCGGCTAGAACTATGAGGTGAGTGGAAATCACTCATCTCATAGTTCTCCTTTAAAGTCACATTTCGCCCCCCCCCACACACATGCTTTAAGGACTTACCTTAAATGATGCCTCTTGATCCAATCATCATCTTCTTTCCAATAGAAAAACTGCCTGTTTTTGGTGTTTGGTGCCTAGCATCCTACTCATGCAGGTGGCAGTATAACCCATTGGTGTGATTTTCCGATCTTCACTGCGTCTTTCAATGAATGGAAGAGAAATACGGTCTAATTGGTCTACCTCTTCTTCCAACCTTATCTGACCGTAACCAAGCGGGCTTTGTTCTTGGAAAAAAAAAATCTAGGGACAATACCATAAACATGATATGCCTCATTTATTGGCTTAAACGCCACGGACTTGCGGGTTTCCTCCTGTCAACTGTTACAAAAAAATGTTCAACAGGGTAGCCTGGGATTATACGAAATCCTTGGCACTTAATATCTTGCTTGTGGATGAGATGGTCAATTCCTGCAAGCATTTTCCCTTTTTTTCTCTTTACTACTACCCTTAGAGATTAAGCTTCCACCTGACCTTTCCAACATGTATCCCCTTAATTTCCTGACCTTACTCTCCGAATTGCGAACAGATTTGAAAGACTGGCATGCGTCACTAATCTCCTGGTTCAGAAAAGCTGTGAACTTAAAGATGAGTGCGCCTCCTATACTTCTTCCAGACCATACCTATTGCACTCTCTGGACCTTCTTTTCCTCTATTAAAAATTTCCTTTGGGGAAACAAGGCTAAAGTTTTTATGGCCACTCCCACAGCACCGAAACAAATTGGTAGCCTTGGGTTACCAGACATTCAGAAATATTACCGTTTAGTTCATCTCGCCCGCATCAGAGTGAAATATACAATCACTATAAAAAGATTGGATTCATGTCAAGCAACTTATGTCCGAGACTCCCATGGCCATGGATTCCCCACTGTTGTCCCATCCCACCATCGTATCTATGCTACAGATTTTCACAATCACGTGCAAGCCCTTCTGCATACCTGAAGTCGACACCCAACCTGTCATTTTTTCCACTGCTAAAGGTTCGTTTCGTGACCTCCTAAAGACAAATTCCAGAGATCCTAGACCCATGCCTTTTTGGACATGTCTCCAAATTCATCACTTCTTAAATTCTAGCCAACATAGACACTACTTCTCTCGACCCTTTAAGGGGTTGGGGAATTATGTACTTCTTGGGGACCTATTCCCCACTTGATCTTGGAGATCTATTCTTCTCTCTTTAGCTCTCACCCCGTCCGGGTTTTCATCTTCTCGTGCCTGGGAGGCTGACTTGGGCAAATCTTTATCTACCGAGGAGTGGGAACAAATGAATACACTCTTGCTAGCTCCATCAAAGTTCAAATTCAGGAGACGAACTACAAAACTACGATCACGCTGGTACAGAACGCCAGCTGTTCTCCATTGTTTTCACCTCGACGTCTTTGCAACCTGTTTGAGATACTCTCAAGACATCTGAGATCTCCTCAACATTTGGTGGTCTTGCCCGGTTTTAAAGCTCTTCTGGACAGCTGTACATGATCTTACCACTCTTGTTACGGACACCCCTCTCCTGCTTTTACACCAGCCGTGTTCTTATTCTACCATTTTTATGCTTCTCTTTGCATCACAAAATACTTCTTTGTAAATTAATATACTAAACACCACAAAAACCATAATTCTCAGACACTGGAAATCTCCACGTCCACCATCAAGTAGAGAATAGCTTTTACGGCTTGCTGCAGTAGCCGAGATGGAAGACCTTATTCACTATACAAATGACAACATAACCTGATACCTCAAAACCCTTGATGAGATGGCACCGGTTCACACATACTGCAACTTATGCTGCTCTCCCCTCCTAAACCTGCTCTCCCCTTTCCCTCACTATTCCGCCCTATAACCATCAATGTACATTCCCATCCTCCTCCCCAGCGAGCTGTTGCCACCTTGGGTGCTGCCCAGGCGAGGAACAATGTAATTTTTGTGTCCTTAGTCTTATTTCACTCTCCACTACCTTAGTAACCACTACTTATTTCCCTCTTTCCCCTTGGCCTCTCCTTTGCCTCTCTCTCCTACCTTGTTTCACCCCTGTCCATTTAAAACAGGGGTGGGGAACCTCCAGCCTTACAGCTGTGGCGAAACTACAAATCCCATGAGACATTGCAAGATTCTCACAGCCACAGGCATGACTCCCAGAGACAGATGAGTTATGGGATTTGTAGTTTCACCACAGTTGGAGGGCCGGAAGTTTCCATCCCTGATTTAAAGAAAGTCCCACTACACCTGACTTTTTACATTAGTTTCCAGCGAGAACTGTAGCACGTACTGACTTGGTTTAGTGTCCCTCCTCTTTTTATCACATCGTTACCTTCTTCATACTTGTACTTTAAGGTGTCTTCCCTTCATATGCCTTTTCCCATTTCCCCCGGACGACCTCGGTTGTTTTGTCCATAACACATACTTTATTTGATGTGCGTGCTGCTCCCTTCCTGTTCACTTTAGTGCATCTCATTATACAGCATGTCTTGTTGTTTACATGTACTTTATTTTTCTTTCAATAAAAATACTTGTAACCAAAAAACTAAAATGAACTAAATAGGAGGTAAAGAAAAGCTTTATGTACAAACTGTATAACAAAACTAAGAGAAATTACTTATTCAAGTGAACTAAGGGTTAATACTGTAATGAGTAAAATAGGAAAACCTCTTATTATTCTAAATATATTACATCAACATTTTCCACATCGAGATTTGAAATGACCTCCTTGTAAACACTAATGGGCTTAAATATAAATGTTTTCATCCAGGAGTAAAAAAATTTTTTTTTAGAGTTAAATTTGGAAAATGTGTGAATCGTGGTTGAAAACAATTATAAATAGACCCGTAAATGTGTGAGACACAACCTGTCTTCTGTGAGCTTATGCTAATTCTAAACTAAATATTTATTCTATAGTTGTGTATTTTTTTATATTATCTTTGATTATTTTAGAGTATACAAAGAGGTGAGTAAGAGTAAAAGGAACCTTCTACTTCTGTGTCCAATCCCAAGTTGTTAACAGACATTAAACATCTAAATTAGAATAAAAATGGTTCCAAAGAAATGTAGAAACTTGTGTAAGCAGAGGCGTAACTAGAAACCTCAGGGCCCCGGTGCAAGAAACCATTATTTTAAAACTTTTTTTTCTCTTATACATTTTGTTCTTTTTTTTTATATTTTACTATCTTTTACTTTTTATAATTTTCATTATAATTTTTTACTTATTTTTTCATAAATGTTTATTTATTTGATAATTTATCAATTTTTTTCACTTAGCTTTTGTGTGATAGCAATAAAGTTAACAAGCCCCATGTGTGATAGCCTTTTGGAGGTGACAGGTTCTCCTTATTGAATCTGTCTCCCTCAATACAGGAGTTCTAGCACAGCACTGTGCTAGAACTCCTGTGACAGCTGAGAGGAAGGGCTGCGAGTGCAGCTCTCCCCTCAAGGTCTACTCAACACGGCGTGAAGGGTGGGGGCGGGACCTTTCTGAAGGGGGGCAGGAACTTACCTGCCTCTCCTCTGCTTGGATCACACCTGTCTGCTCTCCCTCTCTCTCCTCCTGGCCACTCTGAAGCTGCAGCGGCCGGGAGGAGAGAGAGGGATCGCTGACAGGTGCGATCAGCGCCGCTGCGGCCAATCGCATTTTTCGCTGTGCATACCAACCCTGGTAGTTCCGCCAGTGCATATATGCAACAAAACCTAAGGGTTTAATAACACTTTAAAGCATTTCATCACTGGCAGAACTACCAGGGTCGCAATTGCGACCGGGACCAGGTGTTCCGTCCAGTTTGGGGTGGGAGG
>NW_017307436.1:16690-48851 GCF_000935625.1 Nanorana parkeri | reverse complement strand
GGGCGAGAGAGAAGGGGAGTGTGGCCTGTCAGGGAACTCCAATTCCCAGCAGGCAATGTGCAGAGTGGTGTCATTGTCTTGCACTGTCATTTTTTTTCCAACCAAAAATAATAAAAATGATTTTATTATTTTTGGTTGGAAAAAAATGACATTGCAAGACACTGTCACTACTCTGCACATATGCAACATGAACAATCAGTGCCTACCTGGACCTGCTGCAGCTCTCCTCCAGAATCTCCTCACTCTGCTGTGAGCTGTGCTCCCAAATTCTGTGCCTCCAGGGTCCAGCTCAAGCCAGAACGTCCTACAGCATGGCGTGTATCCCGCCGGGCCTGCTCCCTCCTCAGTTGCCTGCTGGGAATTGGAGTTCCCTGGCAGGCGTCACCCCTTGACAGGCCACACCCCCGCAACGCTACATCTTCTATTCACCGCTGCCGCAAAAGACACTGCGGGCGGCAGCGGTGAAGGCGGCGCCGCAGGCAGCATGGGTAGCTGCGAGCGGCGGGCCTCCCCTTCTCTCTGGGTCCCCCCCCGAACTGGCGGAACACCTGGTCCCAGTCGCAAGTGCGACCGCTGCGACCCTGGCAGTTCCGCCAGTGCGTGTAAGAAAGAGAAAGAAAGAGAAAGAATAAATCACAAAAAACTTGGTTCGTCATGTTTTGTGATAACCAAAGCCTGTTTTTATGCTAGCAGGGTTGTCTTGTCCACATAAATTATGCACATACCTGTTAATAATATTATAAGCTTCTTCTGTTCCAATGGTGCATAGAGCATTCACTGCTGCATAGGTAGGAGCTAGATGGGGTTGCTGGCCAGGTCCACCACCAAAGCCCCCACCGGGAGCCTGACATCTACCTAGAAAATGGCAAACACTAGAGAAAAAAAAAGGACTAATGTTATTGCCTCATTGTACACTGTACACCGGTGAAATGAAAATGGCAGGTACATTTATTTCTCTCTCGTCCACTGAGGGACACAAGAAGTCACATACTGTCAGGTTATTCTGTCGGTTTATACTGCCACCTCCAGGAGGATTTAGACCCTGGCAAACAAAAAAACCTGTTGGCCAGCCCAGGATGACCCCTCACTACCCAGAATACCTGATTTTTGCTATTGCTATTGAGCTCTACCGGAGATGAGTCTAACCAGTTTTTGCTAGCTTTGGTCTTTTAATTTTCTCTTCAATTTCTTCCTAAAAAAAAACATCAACCAATGTTCCCTGCCACACTGCCACGTGAACTGATCTCTACATGGCAGCTGGACCCCACTGGAAAAGACGTCACAAGGTTGGCCAGGAAGTG
The DNA here is from genome assembly GCF_000935625.1 of Nanorana parkeri. Taxonomy (NCBI): domain Eukaryota; kingdom Metazoa; phylum Chordata; class Amphibia; order Anura; family Dicroglossidae; genus Nanorana; species Nanorana parkeri. The sequence continues at coordinate 47,550 of NW_017307436.1, read as the reverse complement.
ACCTTCAGGCACTGGTCTCTGCATGTGGTGCTTTCCAGACCTAGTACTGGAAGATTATCAGCAAAACGCTTTAATGATCCAGAGCAGTTGGCATTGCCTCAGCACGTATCCTGTCTCTAAAGGCTCACTTTGTTGAGTAGGCTGATCAGGCTAAGCAATGGGAGCTACCTTGGTATCTGCGGTTAGGTGCCTTTTGAATTTCCCACAACCACCAGTTTCATGGAGGAAGGGGTTAATGTAGCAGGATTAAGCAATGACTAACACTGACTCATCTGCTGGGTGGAGTGTTGCCTACATGCTCTATGTTCTTTCCTGCCATTTAGGGTAGAGGAGGCATCATACAGCTGCTGCTCCTGCTTTGTAAGGAGGCACAAGGGACTCAAAACTCTGGTTCATTTGCCCATCTACAGTGACCCTGGTCACCTCTAGCCATCTAACTCTCTTCAACAATCCACAAACCGGGGATTGTGAGTACCTTGAGCCTAGCTGCATTTCCAACACATGGTCACATGTCTGTAGCTAGACACAGAGGGGAAAATTCTTCTGCTATTGATGAGCCCAGTTCACACTGTGCTAACAGACCCTGGAGCGTTTATTGTGTACCGTGACCACAGAGATTCTAAGCAAGCTCCCATGCCTCCCCCTGCAGAGTCAATCTCTGATCTCCCAGAGGCCTTAAAACTAGTCAGGCCATCTGTTGCAATGACCATCTTTGACTACGCACAGCCTCTGATGAGATTATTTTTGAGGCACTTTCTGACTGGATCTTTCACAGCCCCTAGAGCTGCGAGAACCTTTCCACTAGACCCACTATTCAAAGTATTAATCTATGTAGACTAAGTACTCTCAAGGGTCCTGGGCCCCACCTGAGTGTTCTCCTTTGATAAATATTTGTAATGGTAGTCTATACCCACTGTGGATCTTCCAGGGACCTGCCTTAACAGGTAAACCACTAGACCAGTAAAGGGCATGCTTAGCTAAGGATTCTACTGACCGGCAGTTGAAATCCCACCTTAGAACAAGGGGGTAAAGGTCCGCTTTAAAAATCACAGCAGCATTCAGCTCGGCTTGCTGATTTAAAAATATCTTGTATTCATTAGTTAAAATAGGATTTTTGTACTCAGCGTAAAATCCTTTTCTCTCCGTTCATTGAAGGACACAGGGCAACAGATCGTAGATCCTGAATGGTAGGGTATATCGCCACCTGCAGGAGTAGGATGCTAGGCAAATAACAAAAGACAAAGACAGCCTAAGGGCTGGTGGCCAAACCCCCCACCTCCTGCTGGTGGCCAAACCCCCCACCTCCTGACAAGTCTCCAGTAAGTAACAAGCAGTTAGGAGTTTACACCCCATAATAGAGGGCGGGCCTGTGTCCTTCAATGAACGGAGAGAAAAGGATTTTAAGGGTGGGTACAAAAATCCTATTTTCTCTCCCGTTCATTGAAGGACACAGGGCAACAGATTGTAGATCCTGAATAGTAGGGACGTCACCAAGCAGTAACACACTGAGGGATGGGCAAAAACCACCAAACACCCAAAAGACCCCTCAAAGAGCTGCCTGCAACACTTCGCGCCCCAAACCAGCATCCGCCGATGCTAAAACATCCACCTTGTAAAACTTAACAAAAAGGTGTGAACAAAAGACCAAGAAGTGGCCTTACAAACCTAAGAAACACAGGCACCATGACAGAAGGCCCAGGATGCCCCAACAGCCCTAGTAGAATGAGCAGTGACAGGGAAAGGAGGCTCACACCCCTTAACGGCGTACGCCTGAATAACATTACGAATCAGAGAGATGGTAGCCTCCGTCGCGGCCCAGCCCTTACGAGGGCCCTCCGTGAGCATGAACAAGGAGTCGGTCTCGCGGAAAGAAGCAGTAGCTTCTAAATAAAACACAGCGCGCGAACCACATCCAAACAGTGGAGCGCTCGCACCTTCCCATGAAACGGCTTCGGGCACAGGGAAGGTAAGATAATGTCCTCATTCAGATGGAATGCCAACACAACCTTAGGCAGGAAAGCCGGCCGAGGACGGAGAACCGCCTTGTCCCTATGCAGGACCAGCAACGGAGACTTGCAAGACAAGACAGCCAACTTCGACACCCGCCGAACGGAAGTGATGGCCACCAAAAAAGACCACTTTTTGCGACAAGGACAGAATCGTAACCTCCCGGAGAGGCTCAAAAGGAGATTCCTGCAACACCGAAAGCACCAGATTCAGATCCCACGGTGCCAAAGGCGAGCGGACAGGGGGAGCAATACGCGTCCCCCCTGAACAAAAGTGTGAACCAGAGCATTAGACGCCATTGGCTGTGGAAAAGCATAGCCAATGCAGATATACGGCCCTTCGCGGTGCTCAAGGCCAGCCCTTGAGCCACCCCACGCTGCAAGAACGCAAGAATTCTGCAGATGGAAAACAAACGCGGGGACAGGGCCCCAACCTAACACCAGGCAAAATAGGCCCTTCACGTGCGATGGTAAATCTTACTAGAAGCCGCTTTGAGTGCCCTGAGCATAGAGGAAAGGACCACATCGGACAACCCCTGGTCCTTCAGGACCTGGCTCTCAACAGCCACGCCGTCAAAGCCAGCGACTGTAAAGAAGGATGGAACACAGGTCCCTGGGACAGAAGATCTGGACGCAGAGGCAGCCTCCACGGGGCGTCCCACCACCACGCTCTGAGGCCAGTCTGGGGCCACGAGGATGAGGGTGACGTCTTCGGCCGCGATCCATCGCAGAAGCCGAGGCAACAGGTAAAGTGGAGGGAAGGCATAAATCAGACCGCAAAGCACCCAGGGAGCCCCCAGGGCATCCACTGCCTCCGCCCAGGGATCCAGAGTCTGGGTCACGAACCTGTTCACCTTCCGGTTGAACGAGACACCAGAAGATCCACATGCAGCGTCCCCCAGCGAAGACAGAGTTGCGGAAAAACTTCCGGGCGCAGGGAGCACACTCCCGGGTCCACCGGCTGTCGACTGAGGTAGCCGGCCTGCCAAGTGTCCACCCCCGGAATGTAGACCGCCGAGAGAGCCAGAACCGGATTCTCCGCCCAGGAGAGAATCCCGAACACCTCTCGACCAGCGGCCATGCCGTTTGTGCCTCCCTGGCGGTCGATGTACTCCACCGTGGTGGCGTTGTCCGACTGGACCCAAACCGCCAGATCCTGAAGACGGGTCGACCAATGAAGGAGAGGAAGGCGAATCGCCTGAAGTTCCAACACAGTTATCGACAGGCGGGACACCTCCGCCGACCAACAACCCTGCACGGTCAAGGATCCCCAAAAGCTGGCGTCCGTGGTGACTACCGTCCAGTGTACAGGAAGGAAAGACTTCCCCCGCACCAAGACCGGAGATTGAAGCCACCACCGCAGGGAGGCACACACCTCCCAAGACACCGGAATCTCCCTGTCCACGAACAGGGGGGACTTGTCCCACTGTACCAGGGTGTCCCTCTACAGAGTCCGGGTGTGGTGTTGTGCAAAAGGACACCACCTCGAAGGCGGCCACCAGGAGACCCAGGACCTGCATGCAAAAGCGAATGGGCGAGCACCGGAGAGTCCGCCACAGACGGATCTTGGAACGGAGGTTCAGGAGTTTGTCCGGAGGGAGAAAAGCCCGGGCCGCAACAGTGTCCAGAACCAGGCCCAGACACTCCAGGCGCGGAGAAGGCACCAGGCAAGACTTCGGGGGGTTCAGGAGCCAACACTACACCCTTCAAGGACTGCACCGTGACCTTCAGAGAAGAGTGCGACTCCACCCGCAGAAGAAGATCGTCCAGGTAGCCCACGATCTAAACCCTCCTACAACGCAACAGTGCCAGAATTGGGGCAAGCACCTTGGTGAACACCCGCAAGGCCAAAAGGGAGCGCCACAACTGAAAATGCTCCTCCCCACCGCAAATGAAGATATTACTGATGAGACCCGCAAACGGACACATGAAGGTAGGCATCCTTGATGTCGAAGGAGGCCAGCAGATCCCCCTGATGAAGCCAGGCCATTACAGACCTGATCGACGCCATCCAAAACCGATGGACCGATAACTATGAAAAATTACTGAAAATTTTGTAAAAATTTTTTTTTTTTACATTATGTTAGGAAACATTTATTATTACCCAGTTTTTTGGTAAAATATAAAAAGACGTGGTCACGTCGGGTAAATAGACACCAAACACGTCAAGCTTTAAAATTGCACGCACCCGCAAAATTGCAGAAAACTACCATACCCAAAATTGGCCGTAGGCGACGCTTTAAAAGCTTTTACCGCTCATCAGTTTAGTGTTATCAGTGATTGGTGGCCCTAGAATGATTGCTTTGCGACGATATGTAACATGTGCGGTGTAACGGGCGCAATCGTCGTTTTTGTACGTATGCGCCCCTGACGCATGTTTGCATGCGTGGGGGACTTTAAAAAAAATAGTTTTTCATTCTTTATGTGTAATTTTTTTTTCCACTAAACTTTGCTGCTATCACATACTGGGGCTAATAAAACCCCCCTATGTGATAGCAAAATATGTGGCAGGTCCTCTTTATGTAGATAGTTCATGGTCCCATCACACTCCTGACCGCGTGAATCCCTTCAAGAATTGGGTGCTGCGGTAGTGGCAGCCGTAACAATCTCTGCCACACTGCCACGTGAACTGATCTCTACATGGCAGCTGGACCCCACTGGAAAAGACGTCACAAGGTTGGCCAGGAAGTGACCTTCAGGCACTGGTCTCTGCATGTGGTGCTTTCCAGACCTAGTACTGGAAGATTATCAGCAAAACGCTTTAATGATCCAGAGCAGTTGGCATTGCCTCAGCACGTATCCTGTCTCTAAAGGCTCACTTTGTTGAGTAGGCTGATCAGGCTAAGCAATGGGAGCTACCTTGGTATCTGCGGTTAGGTGCCTTTTGAATTTCCCACAACCACCAGTTTCATGGAGGAAGGGGTTAATGTAGCAGGATTAAGCAATGACTAACACTGACTCATCTGCTGGGTGGAGTGTTGCCTACATGCTCTATGTTCTTTCCTGCCATTTAGGGTAGAGGAGGCATCATACAGCTGCTGCTCCTGCTTTGTAAGGAGGCACAAGGGACTCAAAACTCTGGTTCATTTGCCCATCTACAGTGACCCTGGTCACCTCTAGCCATCTAACTCTCTTCAACAATCCACAAACCGGGGATTGTGAGTACCTTGAGCCTAGCTGCATTTCCAACACATGGTCACATGTCTGTAGCTAGACACAGAGGGGAAAATTCTTCTGCTATTGATGAGCCCAGTTCACACTGTGCTAACAGACCCTGGAGCGTTTATTGTGTACCGTGACCACAGAGATTCTAAGCAAGCTCCCATGCCTCCCCCTGCAGAGTCAATCTCTGATCTCCCAGAGGCCTTAAAACTAGTCAGGCCATCTGTTGCAATGACCATCTTTGACTACGCACAGCCTCTGATGAGATTATTTTTGAGGCACTTTCTGACTGGATCTTTCACAGCCCCTAGAGCTGCGAGAACCTTTCCACTAGACCCACTATTCAAAGTATTAATCTATGTAGACTAAGTACTCTCAAGGGTCCTGGGCCCCACCTGAGTGTTCTCCTTTGATAAATATTTGTAATGGTAGTCTATACCCACTGTGGATCTTCCAGGGACCTGCCTTAACAGGTAAACCACTAGACCAGTAAAGGGCATGCTTAGCTAAGGATTCTACTGACCGGCAGTTGAAATCCCACCTTAGAACAAGGGGGTAAAGGTCCGCTTTAAAAATCACAGCAGCATTCAGCTCGGCTTGCTGATTTAAAAATATCTTGTATTCATTAGTTAAAATAGGATTTTTGTACTCAGCGTAAAATCCTTTTCTCTCCGTTCATTGAAGGACACAGGGCAACAGATCGTAGATCCTGAATGGTAGGGTATATCGCCACCTGCAGGAGTAGGATGCTAGGCAAATAACAAAAGACAAAGACAGCCTAAGGGCTGGTGGCCAAACCCCCCACCTCCTGCTGGTGGCCAAACCCCCCACCTCCTGACAAGTCTCCAGTAAGTAACAAGCAGTTAGGAGTTTACACCCCATAATAGAGGGCGGGCCTGTGTCCTTCAATGAACGGAGAGAAAAGGATTTTAAGGGTGGGTACAAAAATCCTATTTTCTCTCCCGTTCATTGAAGGACACAGGGCAACAGATTGTAGATCCTGAATAGTAGGGACGTCACCAAGCAGTAACACACTGAGGGATGGGCAAAAACCACCAAACACCCAAAAGACCCCTCAAAGAGCTGCCTGCAACACTTCGCGCCCCAAACCAGCATCCGCCGATGCTAAAACATCCACCTTGTAAAACTTAACAAAAAGGTGTGAACAAAAGACCAAGAAGTGGCCTTACAAACCTAAGAAACACAGGCACCATGACAGAAGGCCCAGGATGCCCCAACAGCCCTAGTAGAATGAGCAGTGACAGGGAAAGGAGGCTCACACCCCTTAACGGCGTACGCCTGAATAACATTACGAATCAGAGAGATGGTAGCCTCCGTCGCGGCCCAGCCCTTACGAGGGCCCTCCGTGAGCATGAACAAGGAGTCGGTCTCGCGGAAAGAAGCAGTAGCTTCTAAATAAAACACAGCGCGCGAACCACATCCAAACAGTGGAGCGCTCGCACCTTCCCATGAAACGGCTTCGGGCACAGGGAAGGTAAGATAATGTCCTCATTCAGATGGAATGCCAACACAACCTTAGGCAGGAAAGCCGGCCGAGGACGGAGAACCGCCTTGTCCCTATGCAGGACCAGCAACGGAGACTTGCAAGACAAGACAGCCAACTTCGACACCCGCCGAACGGAAGTGATGGCCACCAAAAAAGACCACTTTTTGCGACAAGGACAGAATCGTAACCTCCCGGAGAGGCTCAAAAGGAGATTCCTGCAACACCGAAAGCACCAGATTCAGATCCCACGGTGCCAAAGGCGAGCGGACAGGGGGAGCAATACGCGTCCCCCCTGAACAAAAGTGTGAACCAGAGCATTAGACGCCATTGGCTGTGGAAAAGCATAGCCAATGCAGATATACGGCCCTTCGCGGTGCTCAAGGCCAGCCCTTGAGCCACCCCACGCTGCAAGAACGCAAGAATTCTGCAGATGGAAAACAAACGCGGGGACAGGGCCCCAACCTAACACCAGGCAAAATAGGCCCTTCACGTGCGATGGTAAATCTTACTAGAAGCCGCTTTGAGTGCCCTGAGCATAGAGGAAAGGACCACATCGGACAACCCCTGGTCCTTCAGGACCTGGCTCTCAACAGCCACGCCGTCAAAGCCAGCGACTGTAAAGAAGGATGGAACACAGGTCCCTGGGACAGAAGATCTGGACGCAGAGGCAGCCTCCACGGGGCGTCCCACCACCACGCTCTGAGGCCAGTCTGGGGCCACGAGGATGAGGGTGACGTCTTCGGCCGCGATCCATCGCAGAAGCCGAGGCAACAGGTAAAGTGGAGGGAAGGCATAAATCAGACCGCAAAGCACCCAGGGAGCCCCCAGGGCATCCACTGCCTCCGCCCAGGGATCCAGAGTCTGGGTCACGAACCTGTTCACCTTCCGGTTGAACGAGACACCAGAAGATCCACATGCAGCGTCCCCCAGCGAAGACAGAGTTGCGGAAAAACTTCCGGGCGCAGGGAGCACACTCCCGGGTCCACCGGCTGTCGACTGAGGTAGCCGGCCTGCCAAGTGTCCACCCCCGGAATGTAGACCGCCGAGAGAGCCAGAACCGGATTCTCCGCCCAGGAGAGAATCCCGAACACCTCTCGACCAGCGGCCATGCCGTTTGTGCCTCCCTGGCGGTCGATGTACTCCACCGTGGTGGCGTTGTCCGACTGGACCCAAACCGCCAGATCCTGAAGACGGGTCGACCAATGAAGGAGAGGAAGGCGAATCGCCTGAAGTTCCAACACAGTTATCGACAGGCGGGACACCTCCGCCGACCAACAACCCTGCACGGTCAAGGATCCCCAAAAGCTGGCGTCCGTGGTGACTACCGTCCAGTGTACAGGAAGGAAAGACTTCCCCCGCACCAAGACCGGAGATTGAAGCCACCACCGCAGGGAGGCACACACCTCCCAAGACACCGGAATCTCCCTGTCCACGAACAGGGGGGACTTGTCCCACTGTACCAGGGTGTCCCTCTACAGAGTCCGGGTGTGGTGTTGTGCAAAAGGACACCACCTCGAAGGCGGCCACCAGGAGACCCAGGACCTGCATGCAAAAGCGAATGGGCGAGCACCGGAGAGTCCGCCACAGACGGATCTTGGAACGGAGGTTCAGGAGTTTGTCCGGAGGGAGAAAAGCCCGGGCCGCAACAGTGTCCAGAACCAGGCCCAGACACTCCAGGCGCGGAGAAGGCACCAGGCAAGACTTCGGGGGGTTCAGGAGCCAACACTACACCCTTCAAGGACTGCACCGTGACCTTCAGAGAAGAGTGCGACTCCACCCGCAGAAGAAGATCGTCCAGGTAGCCCACGATCTAAACCCTCCTACAACGCAACAGTGCCAGAATTGGGGCAAGCACCTTGGTGAACACCCGCAAGGCCAAAAGGGAGCGCCACAACTGAAAATGCTCCTCCCCACCGCAAATGAAGATATTACTGATGAGACCCGCAAACGGACACATGAAGGTAGGCATCCTTGATGTCGAAGGAGGCCAGCAGATCCCCCTGATGAAGCCAGGCCATTACAGACCTGATCGACGCCATCCAAAACCGATGGACCGATAACTATGAAAAATTACTGAAAATTTTGTAAAAATTTTTTTTTTTTACATTATGTTAGGAAACATTTATTATTACCCAGTTTTTTGGTAAAATATAAAAAGACGTGGTCACGTCGGGTAAATAGACACCAAACACGTCAAGCTTTAAAATTGCACGCACCCGCAAAATTGCAGAAAACTACCATACCCAAAATTGGCCGTAGGCGACGCTTTAAAAGCTTTTACCGCTCATCAGTTTAGTGTTATCAGTGATTGGTGGCCCTAGAATGATTGCTTTGCGACGATATGTAACATGTGCGGTGTAACGGGCGCAATCGTCGTTTTTGTACGTATGCGCCCCTGACGCATGTTTGCATGCGTGGGGGACTTTAAAAAAAATAGTTTTTCATTCTTTATGTGTAATTTTTTTTTCCACTAAACTTTGCTGCTATCACATACTGGGGCTAATAAAACCCCCCTATGTGATAGCAAAATATGTGGCAGGTCCTCTTTATGTAGATAGTTCATGGTCCCATCACACTCCTGACCGCGTGAATCCCTTCAAGAATTGGGTGCTGCGGTAGTGGCAGCCGTAACAATCGTGAGCTAAAGCAGAGACACCACCACTCCAAATTTGCAAAATACGTCTATTTATTGACGTGCATCGTGGTAAAAAACAACGAACGTTTCGGGGTCACAAAGGATCCCCTTCGATGAAAACAACGAACATTTCGGGGTCACAAAGGATCCCCTTCTATGAAGGGGATCCTTCGTGACCCCAAAACGTTCGTTGTTTTTTACCACGATGCACGTCAATAAATAGACGTATTTTGCAAATTTGAAGTGCCGGTGTCTCTGCTTTAGGTCCTCTTTATGGAGACATCAGGGGTCTCCAAGACCCCTAATGTCACCTAGGACCCCCCAAAAGAAGCTGATGAAGCACAGATCTGCTCCATCAGCTTCTTTCCAGCTTCTGAAGCTGGAGAGTGACACAAGAATGCGGAAGTGATGTAATATACAACACTTCCGCATTCTTGCAGCAGAGAGGGGATCGGAGGGAGCTCGTATACCGATCTCCCTCTGATCCCCTGGCTCGCCATGCTCACCATGCTGATCCCTGGCTCGCACCGGGCACAGCGGAGCCCGAGACCAGCAGGACAACGGTGAGGGGGAGGGGCACCGATCGTTACCCCATACAAGCGATCCACCGACCCTATAGCCGGCAAGTCGCTTGTTTGTTAACGGGCATCGCTGGCTGTTTTTAAATATCGGGGATTTACCCGCGCGCGAGGGGCGTGTCTGAGCGGACATCTAAAGATGCCCGCTCAGATCTAGAGAGCTCCCGGCCGGCCGTTTTCGTACAACGGCCGGCCGGGAGGTAGTTAAAGGACAGGGGAAACTGATCGAAGATTATGTATCACAGGGTAATATTGCCACCTGCAGGAGAAGAACACTAGGCACAAAACAAAAGAGAGCCTAGGGGCGGCCTCTGATGGTGTCCAAACTCCCCACCTGCTGACAAGTCTCCAGTAAGTAACAAGCAGTTAGGAGTATACACCCCAATAAAGAGGGCAGAGCCTGTGTCCTTAAAGAAAGCACAGAAAATAATTTTACATTTTAACTCAGGTTCTCTGAATGCACTGTATATGCAGAGCACTCTGGTAAAGAAGTGGGGATTTAGATGCTGTATGGAGCACCTGATTTGCTTCGTCTTCAATTGTTAATCCTTTGTGGGTGCTTGGGTGGTTTGCCCTTCAAGTATTCATTTGCAGAGAGTGCCCCTTTAGGCTAACAGGCTAACTCCTTGTCTCTGGCATGCTCTTTAGTTGCTCACCCTCTATACATAGAGTCAGAATAACAAGTTGCACACACACAATAGATGATCTCAGAAAATTGCCCTAAATAGACTGCAAATACCACAAGTATTTAATATTTTTGTTTAATTGATTAATTATGGGAAATAAATATACATTTTTAAACACACATTCTTTTTAGTTTAGAGTACACCATTATAATAAATGATCCAGTAATATACGCACATATAATATAATACACAAACTATATTTTTTCAGGTTTCTTCAGGTTTTTATCACGTTTGGGTTGTTTTTTGTCTTAGCTCTACACATTGGTTATCACTTTGAAATGGGTTTGTGGTAATTATTATTATTATTATAATATTCTTACCCATCTTTACTATTCACCTTTTGAGATAATTGTCATTATGGACAATGTTATCACAATTTATTTAATATTTTTTATAGTCCTCTAATCATGCCTTTCAATATCACATTCATTCACATACCGTGATGGGGACTATCATCACTATTCTTTACAAAAAAAATTCTGGACATTTTAGAACTAATTTGGTGCATATGGTTTAGTGATATATAGATATATAGTTTTAATTTGGGTGTGACATATTTGATGTAAGATCATGGCATTATGATTAATCAATCAGGGTAAATAAACTATCAGACTGACAATTTTTGAATTATTGATATCCATGAAGCCGGAAATTGGCGTTGGGGGTCCGCCTTTCTGGAGGAGGCTCCGACCTCCGGGGATTGATTATTGTATGGTGTGTGCTGAACGTCACCTCTCTTGCTATGCTGGGAGGAGGTGATGTTCTTCATTGGCTTCTTCCAACACTATGTCATCCCGCCGCACTGGGGGATTTGTTTTCATTACGTGAGGGATCATGGTGCGGCGCCTAGCAGCTCGGGGTACCGCCCCATTGGACGGTTTGCCAAGGTGGGTGGGGACCCTGCCCAATGGCGGGAACACCCACATATGAATGGGCCTGTGCGGCATAAGCGTACACCATTGGCCCGCCCGGACTGCGCATGTCACACGCCGGATGTCGAGCATGGTATGGTGAAGCAAGGGAATCACTCGGAGAGTATGGAGGGTGCAGGTAAACGGTTCATCTGGGAGGAATTGTCCCTTCATCTTGAGGTATCCTATAAATGTGAAGGTATGTGTATAACCAATTAGGTATATATCTAGCAGCTCCAGTTTTCTCCCATATGTATTTGATGACATTACTAACAGTCTAACTTTATTAAAGAAAAGGGAGATTCTCCAATGTGCTAAGGTTTAAATTTATACCTTGCATTGATATTATAAATATGGACATATTGGTACTGATAGCATATATAGGGCAGTTTCTATATGTAGTGTGAGAGCTCTCAATTACTGTCACTATTGCAGTTATGGTTATTATCTATTCTTGGTAGGTATATTGAGGGCCATCCGATTCCCCCATTTAGCCGTCCGTCTGTGTCCCTCTCCTCTTTCTGTTCTGAAGAAGCCAGTTGGCGAAATGCGTCAAAGGCTAGACCCATTGCACAACATCAATATGAAATTAAAGAGACAATTATGGATATTCCAATCAATCATGGACATTGTTAAAGATAAGCAATTATGTAATCGCATAGATTTAATGATATGTGCAAATGGGGTCTAGGGGGGAGTTACGCCTTAGGATAGGATTTTTATCTGGTCAACTCTTTTAACTTGACTGTATATATATTTAAAAATTATGTATTTTACTAATTAATATGTTGTCAAAATAATTTATTAATGAATGAATATATATGTGATTTGGTCCCGCGTTATCCGGATACAACACTTTTAAAGCCCCATTTTTTTTCTCTTTTTTTCTACATGTTCTGTTTAGGGGTGTGGGGTCTCATTTTCATTGGTGGTTCAACACAAATTTTGTATGCAAATACCACATACTAGATATTAATTAGCCCAGAGACAGCTTCCCACCCCACAGTGGATCCTCTGTCTCTTTGCCTTAATATAATAAGTGCTAAAACATACTGGAGTTCCACACTGTATTGTAGGAGACAAGAGTCAGAATTTGTTTTTTCCCACAATGTTCCAAGAAACAGGAATAGCAAACATATATTCCTGGATGCTGTACTATGTCAATTATACTACTTATCTAACTACGATGTTAGTTTATAAACTTTACATTCATAGCTTACTTTTATTGTAACAAGCTCACCTTGATGCCACAGATTTAGGGATTGGCTCATCCAGTAACATTAAACTATGTACAATCCAATAGCATAGCCAGGGGCGGCTGGCATCCAGGCACTAGGATGAAGAAAAAGTTACACAGAAAATATGTTTATAAAAGTCAAAAATGTAAAAGTGGTTCAATTCAGCTCTAAATGCTTACAAAAAAAACTATTTATGGAACAAAACTTACCTGTTTATTTTACCAACAAGTAATCAGTTTTTAAAACACAAGCTTACAAATGCATGACAATGGCAAACATCTGCAGTTCAGTAGTCAGTGAGTCACTGATATTGAAATAAACAATGGTGATTTTTCAATCATATATATACTGCTCATCTGACAATTCCATAATCCCACAATGAACATATTACCTACAGTTGGTCTGATTTCCATACAAAAATCCCATAATATTTTTAAATTTTCCCAACAAACATTCTGCAATGGATAACATAAAGACATTAACATTTCAACCGAATCTTTGTGGGATAAGGCATGTTGGCTTTATTGATATAGATCAAAATAATTTTTTTAAATAATTGGTATGAAATCTTTATTTTACACACACATTTAAACAGGGTGTCTTCATGTTACTCTGCAAAAAAATGCTGGGCTTTACAGTAAATAAGCCCAGAAGTAACTCAGCTGGTACCGACTGCTTCTGCTGACTGGAAATCTCTACAGTCACCGTTTGTTAAAAGAGAGAAAAAGGCTATGTCCTCTGACTCACTTAGCTGTGTCATCTTATATGCTGATATTTAGGTCTCATCACACCAGCTATTTAGGTCCTTTCTCAGCATGGTTGCAAACATGCTTTTTTACACCCATACACATGTCGGATTACAACCCTCCATATCACTCTCCCGTCCCACCATTTACCTGAAACGTGGGGTTCTTCTCTGCGCAGGCTGTTTTTTTTTTTACTAATTGCATGGCTGTGCCTTGCTCTATCCACACAGCCACACACATGAGGAACTACAAGTCCCATCTGCCATCGCAGCAGAGACGTCACCGCACTTCTCGTCCATTACCTCTGCCTCCTATTCATGTTACTGCATGTCCGTACCTTGGTAGGGGCATGGACGGGAGGAAATGTCTGCAGGAGCCAGAGCATTGCACCTGCGATCTTCTGATCGCGTTTTTAATGCTTTACTAAAATAAAAAAATGAATGCAAATTTTTTTCTTTTAACAAGAAGTATGCATTTATTTTTTTTAAAAGTGAACTTTCCATTTAAACTCACCAACCTCTAGCTGGAAGTGGTAAACATGAAATAAATATAATCCATATTTACTAGGGATGCACCAAAATTTCGGCCGCCGAAAGTGCCATCTTTAGGCCGAAAATTGTGGTGCATTCCTGGTTTATCTCCTCCCCACTGTGCGCTGCTCTGTGTCCCCTCTGACACCGCGCAGTGTCCAGCAAGGAGGAGAGAAACTGTCACAGGAGGCCAAGCGGTACGGAGGAAGAGAGCGATGTCAGCCTCCTGTGACAGATTAGGAGAGCGGTGTGGGGCGGAGACAGCTGTCAGTGTGGTCACAGGAGGCTGAGCTCTCCTCCCGCACCACCCCGCTCAGCCTCCTGTGACAGATCAGGAGAGCAGCGGTGAGGTGGCGGAGACAGCTGTCACAGGAGGCCAGGCAAATGGTGCGGGGGGAGGAGTCAGCTGTCAGAAAAGATGAGCTCTCCTCCCTGCACCGCTTGCTCAGCCTCCTGTAACAGCGAGTCAGGATGGAGAGCGGGTACAAGCACTCAGCGATCGCTGAGCGTTTGTAAATAATTGAGGACATCATATGTTTACTGTGTCCCCAATTATGAATGAATGGAAAGTGATCTACATCACCTGCTGTTCATTCATGATTGTGGACATGGTACAATGCATCAAAACTGGAGCAGACAAAAATTGGAGCAGCTGTGCACAGCAACCAATCAGCTTCTCCCTTTCATTTCAAATCTTAACTGAACAAACTGAAGAGAGAAGCTGATTGGTTGCCATGGGCAAGTCTGCTCCAGTTTTGATAAATTTCCCTCACTATCTCCACGTTATGAATAAACAGGAACACTCAGTATAGATGCTTCCTGTTAATTTATAACAGGTGAAGCAGAAAACTAGATTGAGTTCTCAATCTCTTTTCCTATTTTAAAAGGGAAATATCAGAGATCTGTTTAGACCCCTAAAATTTCCCCAAAGCCACCAAAAGGAAAAAAAAAAAAAAAAAAAAAAAAATTTAATAAAAAGATTTAAAAATAATATAATAAAATATTGAAAAAAATGGGAAAAGGTTAGGGGAAAAAAAGCATTTTTTTCACTTATTTTCAGTTTTGAAAATGTAATTTCAGTGCACCTCTAATATTTACCTGGCTAAAAAAGAAATACAAGTTTAATTTTTTTTTTCTTTTTAGCATGTACATAAAACAAACAGAATACAGGCAGTCCCCGAGTTACATCCGACTTACATCCGACTCCTACTTACAAACGGAGGCTATTACTGTACAGCAGGGGTAATTGTAATGCTACCGCGCTCGTGCTGACGGTGAGTGCCCGCCTTTTTCGATCGGGTTCATAGTACTGTATGTACATTACAGGAAGATGGCTCATGTTAGACGTGCAGAAAAGTGCCGCCCACCTCTTCTTCCGGGTGACTGTGAGGTTTTAACTGCTGTCTGTATCCTCATTAGAAATATTTAATCTCACTTCCTGTCCTTGAGACAACAGGAAGTGAGAGGAAATCTACCCTTGGAAGGGAAATCCACTCCTCTAAGAGTTATCATGGAAAAAGATGTCTCCATTGAAGCCTTATCACCAATCCTTGTTTCCATAGTAACCCAACATTTTCAAAATCCAATTGTCACAGAGACAGAAAGTGAGGTGAAATCTTCTGAACCGGGCACACACAGCAAAACAAACTTTACATGCGTTACTATGCTATCCAAAACATAAAATACAATTTGGGCTGGAGTTAAACTTAAAATACATTAACTTTTCCAACTAACATACAAATTCAACTTATATTCAATATACTGGTAAATTAATGTTTGCAAAGCTCCCGAGAATATTCTTGTGATGATGGGAAATACCAGTTAGATTAGTATCAGATGAAGGATACGCTAGGTGGAATTTATCAAAACTGAAACAGACAATTTTATTTTTGGCTGCTCCAGGTTTGATAAATTCCCCTCTATGTGTATAATTATTTGAGTTTGTCACTGATGTAAACATTTATGACATAGTGCACAGGTTTACATAGTATGAACCTATTAAAAAAATTATAAATTTAACTTCTTGCTAAAAAAGGTATAGATTTTATGACATAAGCACTTTCAATGGTTGATTACCTCATAGGAGTCGGAGAGGTGCTGTAAGCCTTTTCGCAGGTAGTGGGCATGGAGCTCTCTCTCCAGAACAAGCCTGTAAGAAAACACAATGCAGTTCTGGTAAAAGTAAACCAGTTATTATGATAAAAATATGGAGGCGACTATTGCAGACTTCCTTCTGAATAAGCAAGTTTTATATTTTTTATTATGGGGGGGCAGAATGTGGTGAGAGCAGGAGGGGGGGGTGAATAATGACAGCAGGGGAGGGCAAAAATGGGGCAGAGCGGTGAGGGCAAGGGAAGAGGAAGAGCGGTGAGGGCAGGGCTGGCTGGGCAAAGGAGTAGTGCTGGTGGGGGGGTAGTAGTGAAGGCAGGGGTGGATAGTTGGCCAGGAAGGATGGGTGAGGTGAGGGCAGAGGTAGACGGGCAGAAGAGTATTAAGGGCAGGGGTGGGTGGACATAATTAAACTCATATTCTCCCCCTCCCCCCCTTGGGGGGACGGTGGTCAGACGGGTCCCACGTCAGTGTGTATTTCCAGACGGTCGGTGTCCCCCTTCGCTTTGAAATGGACCTCAGGGAGTTGTCATACTGTTGATATGTATGTGTTGCCATTATAGGCTGTGCCCTGCCTATATTCGCTCCGTACCTCACTTTACCAATTTACAGCCTCTGCCACTGCGCTCATGCATAGGGTAGATGTAATAGTGGTCCATGAGGCCCAGGGGATCATCTCCTGACTTCCGGCTATTCCCGCCGGGAGTCTGTTTAAACTTGTAAAGCCGACTGTCGGCTTTACAACAGAAGCGATTCTGGCGACTTACCTGTCGCCAGATCGCTTCTGTGTCCCGTAGAAGGGGCCGCTTCTAGTGCGATCTGCACTTCAATAGCTTATTTCCAGTATAAAGGTGACACTGGGGGTCTTTTGGACCGCCAGCATCACCTTAAAGAGTACCTGTCACCACCAGCTGCTATCACATGGGGGGGCTTGTAAGCCCCCCCATGTGATAGCAGTCAAACTAAAGTTTAAAAAAAAAAGTTTTTTCAATTAAAATTCCCCCGCCCCCATGAGCACGCGCGTCGCCGCGTAAACATTGTTGTGTTTTGGGGCATTTAATTACATTTTTCAATAAATGTTGGGGTTTAATAAGGAGTTGCGCTTATAGTGCGCAACATAAAAATTTGCAACTACCACCATTTTGTTCTATAGGGTCTTGGCATTCAGAAAATATATAATGTTTGGGGGTTTTAAGTCATTTTCAGGCCTAAAATATGGAATATAACATGGGTGCAAAAAATGAAGGGGTTAAAGTGTTTAAAGACTGGACTGTCAAGACGAAAATCTGGGTCTGAACGTGCGAATTGTGGCCGTCAGCGACTAGTCAATGTTAGGGCAGAACGGAGAGTGGCAAAACTGGTACAAGACAACAGAAGGGCAACAGTGCAGTGTCAGATTCCTTGCATCACCTTTCAACATCTCGTGGAGTCACGAGGCGGCCCAACAAAGTACTGATGGGGTGGTCATAATAATCTGGCTGTCTCTCTTGGTCCTCTTCTCTACCCCTTTGTTTTCCCTTACCTCTCTCAGCTTCTTCTCCATTACTCTGCCCTCCCCCTTCTCCTGTACCTAACTTCCCAAGCTAGGGGTCCGGGCGGACTCCGATCTACTAGGCCACTGTCATGGGGCCTCTGCTTGTTACTTCTCTGAACATACGAGGGCTTAATATCCCAGAGAAACGTTCCAGACTTCTGTCTGATCTTAGGCGATCACGCCTACCCACGCGACCCACTTCCAACATGATAAAGTCCTGAAACTCATCAATAGGGACTTCTCATGGTCATACAACTGTCCCTATCCTCTCCAAATCCAAAGGACTGAGTATACTGCTGTCTAAGGATGTCCCGTGGACCTTTGGGAGTCAGTTGCTGGAGGTTAGCGGAAGGTACATATGCTGGAGGTTAGCGGAAGGTACATACATAGGTGACACCTAAGGTTATTGGAAGGGGAAATTAGGCAACACTTGCCAATGTATACTTCCCGAACACAGACCACTTGGGGTTCATGCAGGCTCTGGTAACACGACTTTTGGAGTTTATGGAAGGGGTCTTGATTATAGGGGGGAATCTTAACTTCCCGATGGACCCGCTCTGGGACGTCTCGACAGGGACATCTCATCTTTCCTACACCTACTTGAGAAAGCTGAAGGCGGAATTTCACCTTCTCCAGCTGGTTGATACCTGCCTTTTGCCACCCTAAAGGGAAGGACTTTACATAATTTTCTGCTCCCCACCAGATGTACTTCCGCATAGACTACCTGTTTGTGCAGCACAAGGACCTCTCCCCGATATGGGGGCCATCCATCGACAGTATCTTACGGTCTAACCATGCCCCCCTGCACCTGACCCAGGACATGCTGGTCCCGAGATCTCCCTGTTCGTCTTGGAGACTAAATTAGTCACTTTTGCAGGACCCGGTAGTCACGGCCGACAGATACAGAAATTAGCCTTTTTTACCACCAATGCCCACGCATCTACCCCCCCATTCATGATATGAGAATCTAATAAATGTGTCATGAGGGGGATACTCATCAAACATGGCACGGAAGAAAAGGGTAATGACCTCTAGGGTTTTGTTCTTGCTACATCGCCTTAGGGTGCTGGAGGGGCTGCACAACAGATCCCAGGCTGTGGCCGCGGGGGCGGAGCTCACAGAGGTTCGGATTGAACTGAATGATCTTTTCTTTAGGCGAATCAAGGGCAGACTGGCTAGGGGTCGTAGGACTCTATACGAATATTCGGACAAAACGGGGAAATTGCTGTCTAACACTCTCAGGGGATCTCAGCGCAGGCCATGCATTTCTCATGTGGTTACCTCCTCTGGCCGTAAGGCGATGGTGTCCTCGGATTTTGTGGCTGAATTTAAAACATACGAGTCTCTGTACAATCTGGGGTCAGAACCCTCACCCTCTAGTGGGCAGTCGCCACGGTCCTCTATAATGCAATATCTCAGAGTATCCGGGATGCCGTTGCTTGCGACTCGATAGGAATTGCATGGAAATTCCGATTCAACCGGAGGAGTTGCGGTGGGCACTGAAATCCGTCTGAGCGGGGAAGGCCCCAGGGCCAGATGGCTTCACGCTCTCTTATTATAAAACTTTCTCAAATGCCATGATGGGTCCCTTCCTGGCGGCCCACAATGGTATTCTGACAGGTTCTTACCCCTCCAGCATATACTTTGCATGCCTGGCTTACAGCGATCCCGAAACCTGACAAAGATCACACCTCCTGCGTCAATTACCGTCTCATTGCACTTCTGAATGTAGATCTGAATCTATTCGCCAAAATTATGGTCAACAGGTTAATGCTGTTTCTTCCCCAGCTCGTTCATCCGGACCAAGTTGACTTTATGCCGGCCCACGAGGCCAGGGACAACACCACCAGAGCCCTCAATGTTGTTCACCAGGCCAGGGGGTCAGGGACCCCAATGATATTGCTATCCATGGACGCCGAAAATGAGTGAGCTGGGACTTTATGTCTGAGGTTCTCCGGCACATTGGCCTGGGGAGGAACATGGCCTGGATCATGGCATTATACTCTTCCCAGTCAGCACCGGTCCACGTCAACGAAACCAGATCGCAGACCTTCCCTCTAACTAATGGGATACGGCAGGGGTGCCCCCTGTCCCCCTTAATTTTCGCACTTACGTTAGAACCGTTCCTCCACACAGTGCGGAACGCCACAAACATCTCGGGGCTGATATCTCCCACGGGGGTCCATAGGGCTGCTGCGTACGCGGATGATCTCGTTTTTTTTCATCCCAAATCTAGACAACTCCCTTCCCAACTATTGGAGGACTTATCTACCTGCGGCCACCTGTCCAATTTTAGAGTTAATCTTCAAAAATCGGCGGCCCTTAATGTCACCGTGCCCCCGGAGGACCTTGATATTCTGAAGCCTCAGTTGCCCTTTCGCTCATATGACAAAAAACTTCAATAAATGAAGCTTTTGCTATCTTAAAAGGATTGGTGTGCTGGTGACATTTCTACATTTTTGCTGACATTCGCGGCGCCATCCGCGGTCACTGCGAGCACCCCCCACTACAAGGGACATATCGGTAAGGAGTGCGACAAGGATAGTACTTATTACTTATCAAATCCATGGGCACATTCATACCTAGAGACTTAGATGACATCTATTCCACTAACTTTCTTCCGCTTATGAAAAAAATTGCCCTCGATCTCAAGGCCTGGCGCCTCCTTCACATTACATGGTTTGGCCATTGTGCAGTGGTAAAAATGAACTGTACCTTATGCAAGCTCTATCAATCTACCCGTTCACTTTTTTAAGACTTTGCATGGCGATATCATCTCGTTCAAATGGGCAGGCAAAACTCCCCGCTTGAGCAGGCGTAGCCTTTGCCTTCCCAGGGATAGAGAGGGGGTGGGATTTCCGGACCTTTCTAACTATTGTTCAGCTATACACCTGTCTCGGGTCCTCGACTGGTGCCTCCATCAAGAGGGCAGACCTTGGGTGGCGTATCTTCCACCTTCCAATTGAGGGCCTCCCATGGCTATCCTCCCCCCCACCCAGGGAGGTTCAATCTCACCCTCTGGTGTATGCGACCCTCAGGGTGACACGTAAGGTCATGGGAACCTCGAACCTGTCACCGCCCCCTTCGCTTCTGACGCCTGCCCTCGGGGATCCGGATTTCTTCCCAGGATCTGACAATAGTTTTATGCGACGTGCCCTTCTTTGTGCTAACAAATTCTGCTTGTTAGACTTCAGGCGACTCGTGGACTGGATGGCACTCCGGTCCATACAGGCACTCACGGAACCCCCCCTCCCCCCATGGATTTCTGGGATGCCCTTCCGCTGCAACACTTTCTTAGGGCTGTCCCGAATGAGTCATACCTGGATAGGCCACTGACAGTATTCAAACAACTGTGTGTGGGTAGTCTTCCTGCCCGCCATGCGGTATCTCAACTCTACAAACTATTGCTAGACCCAACCGGTGGCTCACCCTTACACTTCCTATGAAACTGGGAATCAGAACTACAGTGTACTTTCACGGACAGTGAAAAAGACACTATCCTTGCGATGCCTTTCAAAGCATCCCTAGCGAGCAGATACCAGGAGGCGGGATACAAGTTTTTGACGCACTGTTATAGGATCCCTTAGTTGTTACATAAGATGAACGGTTCGATCTTGGAGATGTGGCAGGACCTCGAGTACGATGCTGCAAGTATTTCGGCTTGCCCTGAAATACAACCCTTCTTGGAGCGGGTTCTGTGGATTGTGGAGACCCTGGCAGGGGCAGACCACAGGGATGACCCGTTCGGCTTCTCTGCTTCACCTAACCCCACATCCGATTTCCAAATATGAACACTCTTTAACACACCATCTGTTGAATGCTGCCAGAGCGTGTATACCCCTGAAGTGGCGGGACCCCCAACCTCCCATGTTGTTGTGTTACATGAAGCAAAAAAAAAACAATGGTAGGTGCAATACTGTATATTCCAGTTCACATTCAGAAGTTCTGATGGGGCCACACATTGGTCAAATTTCAGCCAGGTCAGCAGCACAGGTCAGGGCTTTTCCCCATAATTCTCCTTAGGGTAACGGGAGGACACAAACTAGCGTCCTCCCGTCACCCTAGGCTGAGTATATAGGGAGCTATGGCTCGCGGTATACTGAGACGCCGTAGCTGAAGCGGATCCCGACAATTGTGCCGGGATCCACCCAGCTGCGTGAGTGACAGCTGGCTCTGCCTATCTAGAGGCCGAGCCAGCTGTACCCGCCCCCTCCCCCGTCCGTTCCGCCAGTCAGCGCTGGCAGATCGGAGCGGGGAGGGGGGAATCCAGCTCCTCCCCTGTCACGGCAGAGAGCCGTGACAGGATCGAGAGGTGAGCGAATACCGGTATGTGTTCGCTCACCTCCCGATCTACTGAGCCGACCTGTGACAGTCTCATTGTCACAGGTTGGCTAGAACTATGAGGTGAGTGAAAAGCACTCACCTCATAGTTCTCCTTTAAGCAACTCTGTGGATTTCCAAAGCAAATACAAAGAATGCTCCCTGCAAATGACAATTAAGAATTTGGGAAGTTTGAGTTTTGCGGTGTTCAAGTGATACAGCCACCCTGGCACATATTTTAAATCCAGATGTGGCAGATGTCTGATCCCTGCTGTGCTCAATGGTTCCTCCTGCCGGGGCCTACATCACTATTGTGCCTCGGAATGACGAAAGAGTCGTTGGGAGAAACAATGGCACACAGTGGGGGAAAGAAGCATAGGACACTGCCAGAAGCTGAGCATGCTGAAGACTCTGCGAGATGCTTTACATCTTAAAACAGTGGAGTTTGGACTCATTGCCAGCATGAGAGGTAAGTGTTCACAGTCTTCTAGGGGACATTCACTGTTTTGTTTTTTTGGAAGCAACAGTCGCTTTAACTCCAGGCACCAACTTAATATAGATTTACAATACATATATGGGAGCCTTCTTGAAACAAAAATCAGGTCGGCTAGAACTATGAGCTGAGTGAAAAGCACTCACCTCATAGTTCTCCTTTAAATCGTAGAAAATATTTGGGGGGCTGTTTTATCTGCCAAAAAAGTAATTTTGTCCAGTCAGTCCCAAGATTTACACAGTCCTGCTAGAAAGCTCATATAGGTTGGCGGCTTCATCTTTATATTTTGCAGTTAAGCAATACAGCTTGGTCACCTCCCTGCCCCCAGAATATGATTGGACAACGAACGAATAGCAGTTATCTGATACATACACCTCTCCCCTTCTGTTATGTTCCTTGTCAGCACATGTGCATGCAGCAAAGCCTGACTGCCCCTCCTTCTGGTCTGAGTGCTGCTGTATAGGAGATTACTGGAAGCTGATATTAATATAGACACAGCCATTTACATGTATTCAAAAATACATTTAATGATTTAGTGTACGTGGCCAGTCATATAGGCACAAAGTGACAGGACGTACACTGTACGTCTCCCGTCACGAAGGGGTTGAATATTAGGGCTGCAACATTTAAATCGATTAAATCTAAGTCTAACAATCAACTAATCAATAATGAGAATCGTTGACAACGATTCTCATTATCGATTCCTTGATTGTTAGACTAGTTGCAGCCGCTGCCACTCTCCTCCTCGGTTCTCCTCCCCACTGGTGCCAGCTGCAGCGGTCTGTGTCCCTTTCAATCACAGCTGCACTGCTCCGATTGCATTGGCAAAGGCAGCGGGGACAAAGACTGCTGCAGCCGGCACCAACGGGGAGGAGAGACCCCTGTGCCTCTGCATTACCCCGCTGGTGCCGCCGTTTCATCAGCTAGAGGAGCACCTGAAGGAGAACTTTCTCATTCAGTTCCCTTCTTAACACCAAGTAGTGGGCGGGTGCAATAGCCAGCCTGCTATTGACTATTGCAATTTAAATTAGCCAATAGCAGGCCGCCTATTACACCCAGCCACTGCCTGCTGTGTTGACATTCACCTGCCTCAGCAGCCGAATCCAGTGAAGTGGAATGGTGACACTAGGAGTCTAAAAGACCCCCAATGTCACCTTAAAGAGAACCTGTCACCTCAATGTGCCATTACATAGGGGCTTGTGAGCTTCCAATGTGATAGCAATGAGGTGTTATAAAACAAAAGTTAAAAAATTAAATTAAAAATACACTCCAAAAAATGTACAGTCCCCAAGCCTGCAAACGCGCGTATACTTACAGAAACACAAGTCGGAAGCACGTACATAGAAAAACGACAATTGTGCTACACATGTCAGGTATCACCACGTGTGCTGGAGCGAGAGCAATAATTCTCAGGCCAATATTCATGGCTAACTCAAAACTGATGACTTGGCTTTTATAAAGAAATATATTATATATCCATTCAAAAATTGGGGCGCCTGCCTTTCCACGCACATGAACTTTAATGGCATCCCAGTCTTAGTCCGTAGGGTTCAATAGTGAGTTGGCCCGCCCTTTGCTGCTATAACAGCTTCAACTCTTCTGGGAAGGCGTCCATAAGGTTTAGGAGTGTATCTA
Source organism: Nanorana parkeri (assembly GCF_000935625.1). Taxonomy (NCBI): domain Eukaryota; kingdom Metazoa; phylum Chordata; class Amphibia; order Anura; family Dicroglossidae; genus Nanorana; species Nanorana parkeri. Next base: position 23,460 of record NW_017307436.1, on the reverse strand, counting down.
TGGCAATGTTTGACCATTCTTCCAGAAGCGCATTTGTGAGGTCTGATGTTGGACGAGAAGGCCTGGCTCACAGTCTCCGCTCTAATACATCCCAAAGGTGTTCTATCGGGTTGAGGTCAGGACTCTATGCAGGCCAGTCAAGTTCCTCCACCCCAAAACTTGCTCATCCATGTCTTTCTGGACCTTGCTTTGTGCACTGGTGCGCCTTCAAGTTGGAACAGGAAGGGGCCATCCCCAAACTGTTCACACAAAGTTGGGAGCATGAAATTATCCAAAATGTCTTGGTATGCTGATGCCTTAAGAGTTCCCTTCACTGGAACTAAGGGGCCAAGCCCAACCCCTAAAAAACAACCCCACACCATAATCCCCCCTCCACCAAACTTTACACTTGGCACAATGCAGTCAGGGAAGTACTGTTCTTCTGGCAACAGCCAAACCCAGACACGTCCATTGGATTGCCAGACAGAGAGGCGTGATTAGTCACTCCAGAGAACACGTCTCCACTTCTCTAGAGTCCAGTGGCGGCGTGCTTTACACCACTGCATCTGACGCTTTGCATATCACTTGTCGATGTAAGGCTTGGATGCAGCTGCTCGGCCATGGAAACCCATTCCATGAAGCTCTCTGCGCACTGTTGTTGTGCCAATCTGAAGGCCACACGGAGTTTGGTGGTCTGTAGCTATTGACTCTGCAGACAGTTGGCAATGAGAGAACGAAAGCCACTCTGCTCCTCCGTTCTCCACCCCACTGGTGCCGGCTGCAGCGGTCTGTATAGAATATTTATTTATATATATATAAATAATTCTGCTCCAGAATGTGTGTTGCAGTGCCATTAATGTCAATGGCTTTCCAAACGTACCTCCCGGCCGTAGTGTGATCACCTGCACTGGAACATGCGGTCCATCGCTCCAGTCACCTCACCCGCAACTCCTCACTATCGTCCACTCACAATATGTTTTATATTTTTTCAAAGAATACAAGACATTCTGCCAATGGAGGAGAGGAGGGAGCGGGGATGTGACATCATCTCTCCTCCTTCAAACACAGAATGACTTGTATTGCATGAAGCTCAACCCCGCCTCTCCCCGGCAGTAACTCAGCTCCCCCTCTCATCCCTCCTCCTAGTAGCAATTCAGCTCCCCCTCCCAGCAGGCACTCAGCTACCTTATCCTCTTTTTAGAGCTGCTTTAGGTCTTAATTTATTATACATTTCCACTTTAGTCTCCTTTCCAGAAGCGCGGATCATCCATTTCTCACTCAGCTACCCTTGCTCACCCCTCTGAGCATGCTCAACTCTCCCAGCAGTGACTGTTAACTCTGCACCCCCTCCCTACAGTGATTCAGTAGCCTATATGCTTTCTAATCTCTAATGTAAGAAGACAGCAAGTAGGGGGGAGCAATGCACCTGCTGAAAGGAGTGCTTCTGCTGTGAACTTTGAGTAAAACTGCTCCACAGTCCTGCAACTACAGAGGCTCATTAGGGCTGGTGCCGCAGCAATGGCTGTCTGCATTGTGCAGGACATCCCAGGCGTGCAATCCCAGGCCTGAGTGCTTGTTACAAATTTGTAAATACCTGAATTTCCATAGCCTGGCTACAGGTTGATCTAAAAGACTTAATAACATAACTGACATACGGGATGACTGCCAGGCAAATATAAAAGCAGCCTTTACTTCAGCTGCAGTCACTGAAAAGTTATTAAATGTACCTTATATATGACTGGTGTAATTATTAAAAACTACTGTTACTTGAAATCAGGATGGAAATGGAAAGGATGTGCCCGTCTGGCACTAGCTCACTATGTTATAGTCACCCCAACCTTTTCCGGGCACTGGGAATTAAAGAAGGAGGTATTTAGGCAGGTTTAAAGATGCCAGAGTGCAGGCGTGCCAAAGATGCGAGCATCACAAGTGTGGATGAACAGGTTTACCACTATTTTGGCAAGTAAAACAATTCATATGCATCTGTTTCAGCCAAAATTTTAATAGGTACTTTACCATGCAGAAGGAAACCAAAGGCATTTTCAAAAACCCAGGACTGCTGGCAACCTATCAAGATGCCCAAGCTGACAACCCAATAAGATGCTTGGAAGAAAGCGGATGACCCATTACCATGCCTGAAAGAAAGTTGACAACCCATTTATCTGCCCAGAAGAAAGCGGACAACCCATTAACCACTTGAAGACCAGGGTGTTAAACCCCCTTCCTGGCCAGGCCATTTTTCAGGGTTCAGCGCTGCTGTACTTTGATTGACATTTATTCCGTCATGCAACGCTGTACTGAAACAAATGTTATACAATTTTTCAGATAGAGCTTTCTTTTGGTGGTATTTAATCACCACTGTGGGTTTTTATTTTTTACTATAAAACACAAAAAAAGTACCCTAAATTTTGGGGAAAAAAACCTGTTTCCCTACAAAATGTTATGAAACATTTATTGTCACCCCAATTTTTTGGTAAAATATCAAATACGGGGTCATGTCGGGTAAATAGACACCGAACATGTCAAGCTTTAAAATTGCGCACGTGCGCGCCTGCCCGCAGGAAGAAAAAAAAAAAAAATCACAGAAAACGACCACAGCCAAAATTGGCCAAAGGCAACGCTTTAAACGCTTTTACCGCTCATTAGTTTAGTGTTATCAGTAATTAATGGCCCTAAAATTATTGCTCTCCCTCAGACATGTAACAATTGTCGTTCTCACACATAGGCGCACCCGACGCATGTTTGCGTGTGTATGTGAGGGGGCGGGGGACTTTAAAAAAAAAATGTGTTATTTTACATTTTTGTGACTTTTTTTATGCTTTATTTTTTTTTACACTTAACTTTATTGCTATCACATAGGGGGCTAAGAAAACCCCTATGTGATAGCCAATTCACATGGCAGGTCCTCTTTATGGAGACATCAGGGTTCTCCAAGAGCCCTAATGTCACGTAGGGACCCCCAGAGAAGCTGCTGAAGCATCTCACCAGCATTTGTAACCGTAAAATGACACTGAATGCCGGAAGTGATGTAATATACATCACTTCCTGCATTAGGGGACCGGAGAGGAGATCAATGGGAGAACGTGTACTGATCTCCAGTAACAGAGTTGCCGTGCCGGTCACAGCCGCACTGGATCTCAGGACCGGCAGCGGTACAAGGGGGTGGGGGGGGCAAACACCTGCTGCTACTACAAGCGATCGGGCGTCTAAAGAGACGCCTGATCGCTTGAATGTAAACAGCCATCGCTGGCTGTTTACATTGCTAACAGTTTACCCACTCTTGTGCGCGCTGAGCGCCGCACACGAGCGGGGGGAGGGGCAGGACGTCTTAAGCCGCTCTCCCGCTCCTATAAGGCTCCTGTCCGGCCGTTCAGGAATGGCCATGGACGACAAGTGGTTAAGATGCCTAAAAGAAAGCCGACAACCCATTAGGGTGCCAAGAGAAAGCCGATAACCCATTAAGATGCTTGAAAGAAAGCTGACAACCCATTAAGATGCCTCAAAGAAAGCGGGCAACCTATTAAGATGCCTGAAAGGCAGACAACCCATTAAGGTGCCAAAAAGAGAGTGCTGACAACCCATTAAGGTGCCCAGAAGAAAACCAACAACTCATTTAGATACCAGAAAGAAAGCCGACAATCCATTAAGATGCCCGCGAGAAAGCTGACAATCCATTATGATGCCCGGAAGAAATCTGACCACCCATTAAGATGCCTGAAAGAAAGCGGACAACCCATTAAGATGATAGAGAGAAAGTGGACAACCCATTAAGATGATGAGAGAAAGCGGACAACCCCCTTAATACCGTTGGTTCGGCCACATCTGGAGTACGCGGTCCAGTTTTGGTCGCTGGTACTGAGAAGGGATGTCCTTGAACGGGAGAGAGTCCAGCGGAGGGCAACAAAACTAATTAGGGGAATGGAGGACCAGAGCTATGAGACAAGGCTTCTGACCTTAAACATGTTTACGCTGGAATTAAGGAGATTAAGGGGGGATGTGATTTTCATGTACAAGATGTTCAATGGTGACAGCAACATTGGCAACAAACTGTTTGAGATTAACTCCATTACAAAGACTAGAGGCCACCACCTAAAGTTGGTGGAGAAAAAATTCCAGCACAATGGGCGAAGAGGGTTCTTTACAGTAAGAGCGGTTAAGGTCTGGAACTCACTGCCATCGGCAGTGATTTTAGCCAAGAGTGTAGATTTGTTCAAGAAACGTTTGGACAATTTCTTGAGGGACCGTAATATCCAGGGATACCAGTATCCCTAAGAATGAGATGATTTCGTGGACCTATATGGGTTGGACTTGATGGACGTATGTCTTTATTCAACCCCAAATACTATGTAACTATGTAATATGCAAGAGAGAAAGCTGACAACCCATGAAGATACCAGATAGAAAGCGGACAACCTAAGACATCAGAGATAAACTTGACATAAGTATTACAATAAATGTCATTACTTACTGAAAGGCCCCGTGGCTATCCTTGATGGCAGTGAAGATGGCAGCTACAGAACTCTCCACTTTTTTCTGCAAGTAATAAAAATACATCAGCCTTAAAAATGTATCTCCAGACAGCCACTTAAGCATCCATCTGAGCTTCACAAGAGGTTTTGCACCGCATTCCGCAAAACAACCAAGCACATATCAGGGGTGTGGAATTCCTATCGCCCGATGCCCAGGACATGCAGTTTCGGGCGCCAGGCGAGTAGTTTTTTTGTACATTTAGCCCTGCTCCGGACAAGCAGAGCTAAATGTACAGTGGGAAGCCGCTGCTCGTTTTTATACAAGTGATCTGATCTGATCATTTGTATGAAACGAGCAGCGATCTTGTCTTTCAGACCCCTAATGTCATCTAGGGACCCCGAAGAAGCAGAGATCTGCTTCCCCAGCTTCTTCTCCCGCCTCTAAGAGCCGGAGAATGTAAACAGTGACACTGGAAGTGATGTAGTCCAGTGTTCTGAGGAAAGATCAGCAGCTGGACATATTGCGGCCCAGAAGTGGTTGACTGAACAAACTGAAGAGAGATGCTGATTGGTTGCCCTGGGCAACTGCTACAGATTTATCTGCTCCAGGTTTGATAAATTCCCCTCAAATGGGGGGAATTTAGCAAAACTGGAGCAGACAGATCTGGAGCAGTTGCCCAGGGCAACCAATCAGCATCTCTCTTCAGTTTTTCCCGGATGACGTTTGGAAACGAGACAAATAAGCCGATTGGATGCAGTGCAGTTTAATGCTTATTTGCAAATAATAAAAACAGTAGCTGCCCTTCAGTATACAGGTATGATATACCAATTTACACGAAAGGCTATACAACCCAATGTTCCCTCCAGTAGGCATCTGTGCCTTTTCAGCACACACAGAGGCTGGAAAAAAAACAGTCTGATTACAAACTACAACAGCAAATATCACCCAACATGGAAAATGCAAAATTATCTATGAAAATATTTATCTATGAAAATGATTCAGGAAAAATAAAAACAGTAGATAGGTTTACACGTTGCCATCAATAAATAATAGTACCAGTAATAGTGTGCCAGTAGCCCACATACTGGATACACAGAAAGAACAAATACTTCTATACAGGATGGATAAGAATGGCCTCTATACAATAAGCACCCACATTCTGCATGCTGACACTCTCCCCGAGTATAAACTGCTAACAAAGGACAAGCCTTTCATTGTAGTTTTCCCAACTGCAACAGCCAACTTAGCATATTTCTTTTGCATAAAACATTAATCACATGCGGATCTCTGGGAAATGTATTTGAAAAGGTTTTTGGCATACCTGTGTAAAAAGCCTCAGACTGAAGCTGTCATGATGTGAATTTCCAGTTGCAAACTGGCTTTGTAAAGCAGAATCTGATCATCTGTGCTGTGCGCAACATCACTAACTCAGAACTAGCATGTAGTCAATGGATGACAGCATGGGACATTCCAGCTGGGGTCACTTCCAATAGGATTTTGCTACACATCAGATTCCTTTTCATGTGTACCCGTCATTCAACCTTAGAAACTCTGTACAACAGGCTCAACAAAATTTGAGTGCTATGTACAGGGCTTGAAAAATGTTAGGGTGTCTCACCAGTCAGTCAAAAATGTCACCAGTCAGCATGACCGGACTATAGCCTTGCAATTTATGTTAACATTTTTTGGGGACAGATAGAGCTTTCTTTTGGAGGTATATAATCACCACTTGGGGGGGGTTATTTTTTACAACATAATGAAAAAAGTACCGTAAATTTAAAATAAAAAAAATGTTTTCCCTTCGTTATGTTATAAAACATCTATTCTTACCCATATTTTTGGTAAAATATAAAAGACGGGGTCACGTCGGGTAAATAGACACCAAAACATGTCAAGCTTTAAAATTGCGTGCGTCCGCAAAATCTCAAAAAAACGACCACACTGAAAATTGGCCATAGGCGACGCTTAAAACGCTTTCACCGCTCATCAGTTTAGTGTTATCAGTAATTAATGGTCCTAAAATAATTGCTCACACTCCGACGTTTGCGGTTATATGTAACATGTGCGGCACCATCGTTGTTTTCGCACGTAGGCGCACCCGACGCATATCTGCATGTGTATGTGGAGGGGCGGAGGACATTAAAAAAAGAAAATATTTTCACATTCATTTTAATGCTTCTTTATTTTTATGATTCTTTCATTTTTGTATTACTTTTTTTTGTTTTACACAACTTTATTGCTATCACATAGGGGGCTAAGAAGCCCCCTATGTGATAGCCAATTTACATGACAGGTCCTCTTTATGGAGACATCAGGGGTCT
>NW_017307436.1:11327-14341 GCF_000935625.1 Nanorana parkeri | reverse complement strand
GGTGTCTCACCAGTCAGTCAAAAATGTCACCAGTCAGCATGACCGGACTATAGCCTTGCAATTTATGTTACCCTTTTTTGGGGACAGATAGAGCTTTCTTTTGGAGGTATATAATCACCACTTGGGGGGGGTTATTTTTTACAACATAATGAAAAAAGTACCGTAAATTTAAAATAAAAAAAATGTTTTCCCTTCGTTATGTTATAAAACATCTATTCTTACCCATATTTTTGGTAAAATATAAAAGACGGGGTCACGTCGGGTAAATAGACACCAAAACATGTCAAGCTTTAAAATTGCGTGCGTCCGCAAAATCTCAAAAAAACGACCACACTGAAAATTGGCCATAGGCGACGCTTAAAACGCTTTCACCGCTCATCAGTTTAGTGTTATCAGTAATTAATGGTCCTAAAATAATTGCTCACACTCCGACGTTTGCGGTTATATGTAACATGTGCGGCACCATCGTTGTTTTCGCACGTAGGCGCACCCGACGCATATCTGCATGTGTATGTGGAGGGGCGGAGGACATTAAAAAAAGAAAATATTTTCACATTCATTTTATAAGCCCCCCTTGTGATAGCCAATTTACATGACAGGCCCTCTTTATGAAGACATCAGGGGTCTCCAAGACGCCTAATGTCATCTAGGGACCCCCAGAGTAGCTGATGAAGCAGAGATCTGCTTCATCAGCTTCTGTAGCTAGAAAGTGACACTGAATGCAGGAAGTGATGTAATATACATCACTTCCTGCATTCCGGGACTGGAGAGGAAATCAAAAGGGAGATCGTATGTTGATCTCCCTTTGATCTCCTGTCACAGAGCCGTGCCAGTCCCGGCCGCATCGGGCAAAGCGGATCTCGGGACCGGCAATGGCAGTGACAGCTGCTGGCAATACAAGCGACCGGGCGTCTCGAGGCGCTCGATCGCTTGAATGTAAAGCTGCTCGTCGGGCTCCGCCGTCCTGTCGTCACAGACGAACGGACGAGTGGATTTTTCAAGCCCTGGCTATGTGTCTGCACCCCATATACCAGAGGTAGGCAACCTTGGCAGTCCAGCTGTTTTGGAACTACAACTCACATGAGGCATTGCAAGACTGACAGTCACAGGCATGACTACCAGAGGCATGATGGGATTTGTAATTTTAACACAGCTGGAGTGACAGAATTGGCTACTCCTGTCATATACCAACATTTATAACTCTAGAAAAGTTGTTGTTTTTTCTAAACAATGGACTCTGCACACAGTCCAGGAAATAAGTTGAGCTGCACACTGATGACTTCACTTGACAAAAACAACTTCATTCGGGCCATGCAAACGCTGCTCAGTCTTGCCTTAAATCTGCTGTGAAGCACTTGTATGGCTTGAGTAAAGTTGGTTTTATTCAGTGACATCATGAATGTGCAGCCCAACTTCTTGAGCCCAACCTATTGGGCAGGCACCAATAGGCTCAGCATGTCAACCAATCAGCAAGAGCTGCCCGAGCACAGTTCCTGCCTGTTCCCCACACTGGTTCCAGTCTACTACCTTCAACTGGACCTAGTCTGGAAAGGTGGTAGCTGAATATAAGAAATATATAAACAGCCTGTTATAGGTTAAGAAGTGTAACAACTTATGTAGGTAATTGAGACCTGAGGTCCACTTTAAAATATAGGTGTACCTTCTAATGAAAACCATGTAAGAGTAACCCTCCCCCCATCACTTTTAGTCAGGGGTAGGCAAGCTCAGCACTCCAGCTGTTGTGGAACTACAAGTCCCACGAGGCAGTGCAAGACAGACAGCCACAGACATGACTCCCGGAGATGGCTGAGTGCCAAGGTTGCCTACCCCTGCTCTTAGTTCTTATAGCAAAAAGAAAAAAAGGCCTCATACGAAGCATGCTGCCACTATTACAAGCTCTATGGAGATCAATGGAAGAGTTGACATGGGGTACTAGTGACAGCATAGCTAATGTGACATGACCAGGCTCCCTCGAGCCTGTCTACCCCTCCTTGCAGCATTGGAATCTTCCTCAGTGTCCTCAAGTCTTTACACTGTGTGTAGACATGATTGACTGGACCTTAGACCGCTGCAGAGGAGGGGGAGAGACATTGGAAGGACTTTATATAAGTAGGTAACAGCATCTCTTTAACAACTGCCACTTTTTATAATAAAATACTTTTTTCTCTTTTCTTCTCTGTTACATCTCAGTGCTGCTGATGTTCTGCATCACTTCCAGTCTACCTGGACTCTAGTGATGGCTGCACAGCTCTTCTTGCCAATTTCACCAGTGTCCCCCACCTGTGTTATGTGCATTTATAGGACAAGTTTTTAATAATCAGCTAACGAATCGATTTCAAAATAATCATTAGCTGCAGCCCTACTTACTTGTACTTGTGGAACTAGGCTAGTGACTAGTGGAGGAGGCATGGTGTGCAGGTAAGAGGAGCTGGGAGGGAGGGGGATGCAGCCCTGATCAGCCCACCTGAGACCCCTTCAGACGGTCTCAATTGAATGGCATCAGGGGATCGCAAGGCACTTTGTGCCTGCTGTGCGTTCGGGTGCGGTGCGATCAAAATAGTCAGATCAAAAATGGAATCTTCCTCAGTGTCCTCAAGTCTTTACACTGTGTGTAGACATGATTGACTGGACCTTAGACCGCTGCAGAGGAGGGGGAGAGACATTGGAAGGACTTTATATAAGTAGGTAACAGCATCTCTTTAACAACTGCCACTTTTTATAATAAAATACTTTTTTCTCTTTTCTTCTCTGTTACATCTCAGTGCTGCTGATGTTCTGCATCACTTCCAGTCTACCTGGACTCTAGTGATGGCTGCACAGCTCTTCTTGCCAATTTCACCAGTGTCCCCCACCTGTGTTATGTGCATTTATAGGACAAGTTTTACTCACCATCAGAATACCATGTGACAACTTAGGAGCAAAACCGGGACACAGCGTTGTCACCCGATAAAAGGAGGTGCCTGAACGAGGATGTACAAATCTTGAACGTTCAGTACCATGTTACCAATGATAGG
>NW_017307436.1:9496-11295 GCF_000935625.1 Nanorana parkeri | reverse complement strand
ACAAGTGCAAGGCTGCAGTTCTGATCAGTAGACAGTGGGGAGGCGGAAATCATATTGCAATACACATGGCTGTGCACTCCTACCTGCTCCATGGAGGTCTCGGTAGTTAAGCAGTCCTCCTGTAGCCGCTCATCACTATGACTCTCCCTCGTACACCGCAGCGTTTCCCCGGACTCCGCCATGTCTGAACACACACGCCTACCAGTGGCAATCCGATCAGCTACGGAGGCCCTGCAGCCTAGAACAGGTCATACTGCGAACTACTAGGTCCCGCCCACCTGTCACCGGATGTACACAAGGCATGCTTTCAATGAGATCACTTTGTTATTTCAGCCAGCTTGTGCCAGAAGAAACACTACTAGGGAGTGAATGAGGGATGACATCCTTATTTTGCCTATGGCTGGCTATTTTCAAGCAGGCATAACATTTTTTAAAGCGAACCTGTCAGTGTACACAGGATATTAAAGTGATACATGAAATTAAAGTGATACAAGTGATAAAATAGTATTTCAATATTAAACTCTTAAACTTTTTTTCAATAATGAATCCAGATCAAACAAATATGCATTGCCCAGCAAATCATTGCTTTACATTTCTGCCCAAATACTTACAATCATAATGTTTCTGAACAGCTGCTTTCAAGTCTCTTAGCTCAGCTTCCCTGAACTTTCTGTCCAGTATAAGATCACAAGGGACAGTGCAGACTTCAGCAACTGTTCATCTACTAGCTTGGAGAAGGGGAGGGCCAGGGGAGGAACGTAGCTTGATTTGCTGTGTTTGTGGAGACACACACAGCTTATTAGCACACACAAGGGTGACTGCATAGCACTCTGCTAGAGAAAGGAGTCACTCTAAAACAGGAAGTCAGGACCAATGCTCCGGGGAGTAGCTGATTCTACAGGAAACTAAAACTTTTAAACATCAAGGAGAAGCATCCATTGTAAGTGATTTCATCAGCATTTGAAATAGCTTAAAATCCTTTTGACTTTATTATCACTTTAAACTTTTTTCAATAATAAAATCTAGATCAAACAACTATACATTGGCCAGCAAAGGATTTCTTTACATTTTTGTCCAAACACTTACAGTCATCATGTTTCCAAACAGCTCCATCTCGCTAAAGGTGCCCATACACTTTACAACCCTCGCAAGACGTTTGTCTTGCGAGGGTTGTAAAGTAATTTAAAAAACGTACGATCTGCCAATCTTGGATCATCGCAAGCCCGCCCTTTCCGATGACTGCAATCCTGAACGGGCAATGTGCGCGTGCGCACACCGGCCCGTTTGGCAGTGATCTCTCGATCATGTTAAAAACCAGCCGAAAATCGTACGATTCTCGGCTGGTTTTCCAACATGCTCGATATACAAAAGTCGTGCAAGCGTACATTAGAAACGGTCGCACGCCTTCCATACACTGCACGATTATCGTACGATCGCAGGATTTCCCGCAATTCTCGTACGAGAATCGTGCAGTGTATGGGCGCCTTAAGTTCCGCTTCCCCGCACTTCTTGTCCATTACAAGCTCACAAGGGACATAGCCGTCTCCAGCAGCTGTCCGTATACTAGCTTGAGGATGGGATGAGGGTGGAAAGAGGAGTGGAGAGGAAGAGAGTGTTTTGCGTTGCTGTGTCTGTGTGTTTGTGACCCTACAAGATAAAGGGACCACGCTAAAACAAGATATAAGGACCCAGGGCCGCCGTCAGGGGGGTACGGCCGATATTAATTTCAGGGGCCCCGGCCACCTCAGGGGCCCGCCCAGGACCCTGGCATGAGTATCCGGCCGACTGTGAAGGGCTCC
>NW_017307436.1:4985-9212 GCF_000935625.1 Nanorana parkeri | reverse complement strand
GGCGGTGCGGGGGAGACAGGGGGGTGCGGGGAGGGGGGCCCCGGCCTAAAGCTGTGTAAGGGGCCCCGAAATTTCTGAAGGCTGCCCTGTAAGGACCAGTGCCCAGGGGAGCAGCTGATTCTGCATGAAACGAAAACCTTTAAATATCAAGAAGCAATATATATTGTAAGTGATTTAGTCAGCTTTTGAAATAGCTTCAATATCACTTTAAATAAATCACTTTAATATCAGGATTTGTATTGCAGAAGAGACATACTGGACCCTATAAACTATTGATGGTACAGATATTTGGTCCATGGAACACTGATTTATGGAACGCGCCAAATAATTGTTGAAGGATTTGAACAGGAAGATGCGATTAGTCGGTCAAAAGTTATTAAATCCAAAAGTGTGACATGTCACATAAACAGTGCAAAAATAAGAACTCATGTACACGTTTGTATAATGTTTGGCCACTGTACCTGTGTGCGGGTGGCCAACTTTGCGTTACCACTATGTAGGAGTCCCTGCAAAACTGCTGGTTAGACTTTCTGTGGTTCTACAGGGGGTCCCACAATAACAGTAATGTCCGCTAACTTAGAGCAGCCTGTCCTTTAACCAATATACGCTTACCTGACTTCATAATCAGAGCACACTGCAGGGAAATATTCTAATTCCACTAAGGCCACCAATCTGATTGTGAGGACTGAAAGGAAAAGATGCAGAAATGCTAGGTCTTTTCACTGTTGGTGGGTAGAGAATGGTACTCTCAGGTGAGAGAAATTACCACTATGCAAATTCCAAAAATTTTATATATATTCTGTAGTAGCAGAGTATATTTTCGTATATATAGTCTACAATGTTCCACACAGCCTTAAGGTGCCCACACACCTTGCGATAATCGTACGATAATCTCGGGAAATCCCGTGATCGTACGATTATCGTAAGGTGTGTGGAAGCCATGCGACCTCTACTACTGTAAGGTTGCACGACTTTTATCTTAGGAACATGTTCGAAAACCCGCCGAGCATCGTACGATGTTCGGCGGGTGTGTAGCATGTTCGTAAGATAAAAGACGGACGGCCGGTGTGTGCAAGCGCACACTGCCCGTTCAGCATTGCGGTCATCGGAAGCCCGCCCCTCAGGGTGGCGCAGCTTGCGATCATTGCAAGTACGATCTGTCTGTCCAAGATAGGCAGATTGTACGTTTTTTAAATTGCCTTACAACCATCGCAAGACGAAAGTCTTGCAATGGTTGTAAGGTGTGTGCCAAGCCTTATGCATCCTATATGCCTGGTTGTACAGTCAGGGCTGGCGCTAGCGCAAGGCAAGATGGGCACTTGCCTTACGGCGCCAGGGAACAGTGCGGAAAAGTCGCCCGATCGAGACCAGACTCTCAGTGTGTGGGCTGCCGCTGCGGGCGGGCGGCTGGCATCTGAAGGATGCGGTGCTGACCTGTGCAGTGCAGTCTCACGTCTCAGACTCAGTGACCCTCAGTCTCACTGAGTGTCTCGTCCTTCCTTGGCTACGTCAGTGAGTGGCGTAAGTGGCCCCGCCCCTGGTTCCCCTGGCCGCTCAGCCGCATGTGAAGGACTAGAGCGAGGGCTGCAGGAGGCGGAGCAACGGACGGACCAGACCAGCAGGTAGTGTGGCGGCAGTGGCATCATCCTGGAGGCGACGGTGACCTGTTGAGGGACTCGGGAGCGCCTGGTGCACAAATTTTGAAGTTGGAACCGAGCGAGGAGGAGGAGGCGATTTCACCCTCTCTTGATGACCCACGGTTGGACTCGTATCGGGAATCGGGATCGGGAGCTGGCTGAAGTGGGAGTGGTATGTAATGTTACAAAGACAAAGTGCACGTGGTATGCTGCATTGTATTGTATTATTTTGTATTGTATATACAGTATGTTGTATTGTGTATTGACAATACACAATACAATATACAATGCAAAATACAATATACAATGCACAATACAATACAGTATTGTATTGTGCTGTATAATATATTGTGAAAAGTGTATTGTATTGTATTGTGTATTGTATTGTGCATTGTATATTGTATTGTGTATTGTATTGTGCATTGTATAATACAGCGGCACAATGTTGAACACCAGCAGCTATAGAGGAACAACAAATACCAGCAATAATACATTATACAGGCTGGTTAATATATTATTGCTGGGATTTATTGTTCCTCTATAGCTGCTGGTATTCTCCATTGCGCTGTATAATGTATTATTGCTGGGATTTGTAGTTCCTCTATAACTGGTCAGTGGTAATCTGCATTGCGCAGTATAATCATTATACAGCGCAATGGAGAATACCACCAACTATAGAGGACTACAAATCCCAGCAATAATATAGAGCTGCAACAATTAGTCGATTAAAATCAACAATGGAAAACGTTGTCAATGTTTTTCATGGTCGATTTGTCGGCAAAAATTTAAATATACTGCTCGCCTCTCACGCCCGCCTGTTCGCAGCTCCATACACGAGTGACGCCGCGTACACCACGCTCACCACACAGGCCGGACATCCCAGACCAAGACCGAGCTGTGCTGCACTTGACATTCTCCTGACCGCCCCACTCTGTACACTGTGCTGTCTGTTACATACTCCAAACTGTTACACTTTATACACTGGATGTACTCATACAGAACTGTATATAGGGTCCTATGTATTACATACAGAAGGACAATCCTTTTCTCTTGAGCTTTTGGTGTGTGTGTGTTGTCACACTTCTGGCACAGTAATTAAAACATACTAGGGGGCAGGGGCGTGGCTTGGCACTGAAGAAGATGGGCGCTTAACTCCAGAGCTCCGTCTCCAGATATCCCGAACGAAGCTACAATCACCTGCTTTCGACTACCATGGGGAAAATAGGCAGACAGGACGGAAGGTCCAGATCCCCTGGGTCGGACGGGACCCAACTGAGCCGTCAATTCCCTGAGATGTTCCGCACACAGCGGCCGGAAAATCTGACCGCGAGGTCTTCCAATATGGCGCTGACCGCGACTAACCCACCTGCTACTGCGCCTCAGGCCTCCATGGATCCGGGCTCGATGTCGTCCTACATCCAACAACTACCTACCAGGTTAGATTTGACACTCCTCGCAGGGGACATCAAACAAGCCCTGAGCTCGGCGGTCTCCAAACTCAGACAGGACATTAGGGATATAGGCCGCAGGATGCAGGAGGCGGAACAGGCCGGAGCTGAGAGAGATGCCGCCATCCACTCTCTGAGGGCCCATCAAGAGACCACCACCCGCTCGATGATTGACATGCGCCGCCACATGGAAGACCTCGATAATAGGGGACGCCGCGCCAATATCCGAGTCCTACCTCACTTTGTTAAGACGGCCCTGACTGACATCTTCAATGATCTATTAGACCGCCCGCCTGAATCGCCCATAGACTTTGTGAGAGCGCATAGGGCGCTGCGGCCACGCAACTTACAAGAGGACATTCCAAGAGACATCATCTGCTGTCTACAGAACTTCCCGCTAAAAGAAGAGATCTTACAACGGGCCCGGGCCAAAGCAGTGGTCAAGTATGACGGCTCTGATCATCGCAATCATGGCATTGCATACCGCGGGAAGTTCCCATTCTGCCTGTCCGCACTGCACAGAGGCAGAACCGTTACCTTACGCCTACCTGAAGAAGCGAGAGACTTCTGTACGCAACTGAATATCCCGACCATCCAAGTCCAAGATTGGTATGAAGACCACAGGATACACGCTGCCAACGACAGGCCCAGTCGCAGACCAGAGCGGTCGCCATTGGAACCAGACCCCACCAGAAGCCCCGGGGCCATCGAGAAAGAACGCCGTCGGAGAGGCCCCAATGCCTAGGGTTGCCACCTTTTCTTCAAGCCAAACCCGAACACTGTAGCACCTCGCGGCAATTTTTTTGTAAAGTATACACGACGCATGTATTTGGAGTTAATCACAACTTGCCAGTGTGCCACAGGTCCCCAGATATATACTATATAAAGCAATATCCATATACTTTGCCGCACCCGTTACCCGATATCCCAAAAGTAATGGGTGCTCGTAATGACTGCGGATGGCGCCGCTCACAACAGAACTCCAATACAGATGTCACCAGCACCACGATTCCATGTTAGTGTAAATTAGGGATGCACCGATACAAGAGGTGCACCGAAATGAAGATTTCAAAAACGAAACCGAAATAAAAAAAAATGTCAGACCGAAACCGAAGATGTTTTTTATTTTACCTTTTTCACAT
>NW_017307436.1:0-3913 GCF_000935625.1 Nanorana parkeri | reverse complement strand
CCCAGACCAAGACCGAGCTGTGCTGCACTTGACATTCTCCTGACCGCCCCACTCTGTACACTGTGCTGTCTGTTACATACTCCAAACTGTTACACTTTATACACTGGATGTACTCATACAGAACTGTATATAGGGTCCTATGTATTACATACAGAAGGACAATCCTTTTCTCTTGAGCTTTTGGTGTGTGTGTGTTGTCACACTTCTGGCACAGTAATTAAAACATACTAGGGGGCAGGGGCGTGGCTTGGCACTGAAGAAGATGGGCGCTTAACTCCAGAGCTCCGTCTCCAGATATCCCGAACGAAGCTACAATCACCTGCTTTCGACTACCATGGGGAAAATAGGCAGACAGGACGGAAGGTCCAGATCCCCTGGGTCGGACGGGACCCAACTGAGCCGTCAATTCCCTGAGATGTTCCGCACACAGCGGCCGGAAAATCTGACCGCGAGGTCTTCCAATATGGCGCTGACCGCGACTAACCCACCTGCTACTGCGCCTCAGGCCTCCATGGATCCGGGCTCGATGTCGTCCTACATCCAACAACTACCTACCAGGTTAGATTTGACACTCCTCGCAGGGGACATCAAACAAGCCCTGAGCTCGGCGGTCTCCAAACTCAGACAGGACATTAGGGATATAGGCCGCAGGATGCAGGAGGCGGAACAGGCCGGAGCTGAGAGAGATGCCGCCATCCACTCTCTGAGGGCCCATCAAGAGACCACCACCCGCTCGATGATTGACATGCGCCGCCACATGGAAGACCTCGATAATAGGGGACGCCGCGCCAATATCCGAGTCCTACCTCACTTTGTTAAGACGGCCCTGACTGACATCTTCAATGATCTATTAGACCGCCCGCCTGAATCGCCCATAGACTTTGTGAGAGCGCATAGGGCGCTGCGGCCACGCAACTTACAAGAGGACATTCCAAGAGACATCATCTGCTGTCTACAGAACTTCCCGCTAAAAGAAGAGATCTTACAACGGGCCCGGGCCAAAGCAGTGGTCAAGTATGACGGCTCTGATCATCGCAATCATGGCATTGCATACCGCGGGAAGTTCCCATTCTGCCTGTCCGCACTGCACAGAGGCAGAACCGTTACCTTACGCCTACCTGAAGAAGCGAGAGACTTCTGTACGCAACTGAATATCCCGACCATCCAAGTCCAAGATTGGTATGAAGACCACAGGATACACGCTGCCAACGACAGGCCCAGTCGCAGACCAGAGCGGTCGCCATTGGAACCAGACCCCACCAGAAGCCCCGGGGCCATCGAGAAAGAACGCCGTCGGAGAGGCCCCAATGCCTAGGGTTGCCACCTTTTCTTCAAGCCAAACCCGAACACTTCTCACAGTCGCCGTCCGCCGCGGCGCCGCCACTCACAGCCAGCTGTCAGGTGAGCAAGTCTGCGGCTTGAATCCTGTGCCCGGGTCTGCCAAAGGAGTGTACCCGGGCACAGGATTCCAAAACCGGACTGTCCGGGTCATTCCCGTACTGGTGGCAACCCTACCAATACCCCACCTTATCGTACCGATCGCTGGATGGACAACGTGGCGGATTGTGACCGGGATGGCGAACAACCCCTCCGCTGAATTCATACAGAGACGCACTCATTCCTAGGCACGGAACCAAGTGGCCCGAGACTGTTTTCCCAGAATTATCCCTGTTAACTTAGTTGGATGCTGGGATCCTTGCCTCGGACGGTTGCGGTGCTGGAACCCTACTCCAGTGGGCCCCGCAGTGATGTGCACACAGATAACTGAAAATGTTGGAGTCACTCGGCTTTCATTCCTTTATTTCTAATTTCTACGTGTCTAGCCGTTACAGGATCTTCACTGGCAGGCAGGGACCTGAACCGGCCTCCAGGACAGAGACACCTCGGAGCGGAGGAGACGGAGGACGGTGGTTTGGGGGCCTGTCGCCAGGGAGAAACCAGCCAGTAAGGTAACACACAACCACCTCTGCTGATGCAGGCGTTTAGACCTCCACGTTCCATACTCCAACGTGAGCGCAGTTCTATCGACCCTCACAGGTGGATACAAACATCACAGGAGTTTAAACTATATATTGTTTATATATTGTTTATATCGGTTATAACGTTTATATTGATTGCTACTCTAAGGGAAGGTCTATATTTAGGGTACACATATCAATGATGTCACCCCACTGCTAGCCTACTCATATACCAAAGTATTATGAGGGCAGAGGGAGTACATCTAGAAGAGTGATCCTTTCACCCACCCCATGAAAATATGCTCTGCAGTATGGCGGGATTTAGGAATGATCTAAGGGTTTCTCGGGTATTGGAGAGGCGACCAAATGGAGTTGATTGTACCAATCTTGATCCATCTCATCCAGAAAGCCAATCACTTCCCCCCAGAGTGAGGCAACAGGTGAGGTGCTGCCCCCAATTGTGTCTTCCCCCTACTTAAACCCCTTGCTCTCTTGATCTCCCCGCCTGTGAACTGGGCTCAGTCCGGGTGGTTAGAACAGAGTAGAGGGGATTCCCTAGCTTATTGTTAGTTAGTCTTGTTCCCCCCTTTCTCCCCTCCCCTAGACCGCTGGGCTACGCCCTCTTGCCCACACCACCGGATACCCTGAGGTTCTGTTAACGTAGCTGATCCCACACTCCCATCCCCACCACTTTCCCTGCAGCCCCCATCCCGTGAGGGTTAACTTAAAGGAATTCTTACTAGCTAGCCCACTCCCTTCAACCACTGTCACCAGACCTTCGTGGAAACCGCTATGGCGTCTCTAGCAGACCTAGTAGTGTTGTCCCTAAATGCCAGAGGACTCAATGTTCCTGAGAAGCGAACACTTATGCTAGGCGATCTAAAGAAAGCCAAGACGTCAGTGGCATTTATTCAAGAGACTCACTTCCGCACAGGAACAATACCCAAGTTCTCGAACTCATATTACCCTTTAGTGTACCATGCAACTTCTTCGAATAGTAAATCTAAAGGTGTTTCGATTTTGCTTCACAGATCGTTGGCTTTCGACCTGTCGGATTCCATATCGGACAGTGAGGGTAGATATCTAATCCAGAAAGGCAAACTCAATGACGTCCCGGTGACACTGGCAACTGTATACTTACCAAACAGAAGGTATGTTGATCTTGCGGGGTGACTTTAATACCCCTCTCAATCCAATCCTAGATACTTCCAATGGCAAAACATCTTTGCCCTATAGGACTCTTAAGTTCATGAAAAAGAGGTTGTCATCCCTGAATCAGTGTGATGTGTGGAGGACCATGCACCCAGACGGAAGGGATTACACCTATTTTTCACCACCGCATGCTAAATACACACGCATAGACTACCTATTTATCTCCCAATCAGACTTACCAAAACTTAAAACCTCGACTATTGGACTAATGCCCTCCTCTGACCACGCCCCAGTCATAATGACGTTGTCCCTGACACCAGCCGTAAAGAGACAATCCACATGGAGACTCAACCCATCTTTGCTGGCCGACAAATCCATCACCTTGCAAATTCAGTAAGACCTGAAAGAATATTTCGCTTTTAATACAACAGCTGACGCGGCTCCCGCTTCTGTTTGGGAAGCCCATAAATGCTTCATACGGGGAAGATTTATGGACTACGCAGCACAAGATAGGAAACAGAGACAGAAAAATGTGACGGATCTCCTGGCCCGCATAGCTGGATTGGAACAGACTCACAAACAAACCCTAGCCCACCAAACACTACTGGACCTAACCACCGCACGGAAAGACCTCAAAGACATACTGGGGTTTAAAATTCGAAGAGCCTACACTTAACGCACCGGCCTCTACTACGAAGGGGGAAATAAATGTGGCAAACTGCTGGCTAGAGCGGTCAAATCTCAACTAAGAGCCTTTAATATCGGGGGGGCGTGGCCTGAGCGGAGAACGAGATGGCCGCCTA